>NW_027196746.1:7500-79889 GCF_038502225.1 Cherax quadricarinatus
CAGCCAATAGCACTCTCCTTGGTGCTCCTCTTGGGTCCAATGCCATCGATCTGATCCTAGAAAAAAAAAGTCTCAGACCTCCGGACGATGGAAAGCAGGATGAAAGACACTGTCACACATGATGCCTTCTACATACTCACCAGGTGCCTGTCAATCCCAAAACTTGCCTACCTTCTGAGATGCTCCCCAGCTTTCAGCAGTCCAAAACTCAAGGAATATAACTCTCTCCTAAAGACCATGCTAGAGAGTGTATTGAATCTTTCCCTTGAAGATGGACAGTGGTTGCAAGCCTCACTTCCGGTCAGGCTTGGGGGGCTAGGAGTACGCAGATCCTCCCAGATTGCTCTACCAGTTTCCTATCCTCTTCCACAGCACCAAACGAGTTGATAAGACAAATTCTTCCTGATAACCTCATTGACTCAGCAGGAATACAGGACCCTAGCTATGCCAGTGCCGTCACTGAATGGGAGACTCTTGCTGCTCCAGCACCAAACCCTAGTGCAGCACTGGCTCACAAACAGTCAAGCTGGGATGGCCCAATCGCTGAAAAGGTGCTTGCCAACATGCTCAGGGCTGCAACATCAGATAGGGAGACTGCCCATCTCCAGGCTGTGAGCGCACATCTCTCCGGGGACTTCCTCCAAACAGTTCCCATATCGGCAATGAGAACGCACCTCGACCCTCAGACCCTCCGTACTGCAGTGGCTCTGCGCCTTGCTGCCCCAATTCACACACAATATATGTGTATTTGTGGCGAAGCGCAAGCAGACCAATATGGTCTACATGGTCTTAACTGTTCCAAAACCAAGGTCTGGCATGCAAGACACAATGAGGACAACGACATCATAAAGAGAACCCTTGACACAGCTGGATGCCCAGCCGAGAGGGAGCCACGATCACTAGCAGCCAACAATACCCACAACCCAGCAAACCGCCCCGACGGGATCACCATGTATCCTTGGAAGAACGGCAAGCTCTGAGCATGGGACTATACGTGTGTGTCCACACTGGCTGACACCTACATCCATCACAGTGTTGAGTGACAGGGAGGAGCTGCTGACCACAGGGAGGAGTACAAGATCAGCAAGTACAGGGACACAAGCCAACAGTATCAATTTGTCCCAGTGGGACCAGAGACCATGGGATCATGGGAAAAAATTGCCACACGTTTCCTTAAAGAATTGGGTTCCAGACTCATCGACACCACCAGGGACCCAAGGGCAGCCACTTTCATGTTCCAGCGCCTCAGCGTAGCCATCCAGAGGGGAAATGCTTGCTGCATACTTGGCTCGCGTCCGGCTTCGGAGGAGCCGGAGGAAATTCATGATCTTTAATACATTGTACCATTGTATTCATGTTTGTGTTTTTCTGTAAATGTATTCTGTTTATTAATAAATGTTCACATAGAATATAAAATATAAGGGGTGGTAGGAGAAGAAACTATTCAAACTCCGGGAAGAACCTTGAGTTTTCCCTGAGGTACGTTTATTGTCTTCTCTGAGGATGAGGGTCCCCAGTCCAGCTATAGAGGTGGTACCTCCCTATATTACATAATATAAATATATATATATATATATATATATATATATATATATATATATATATATATATATATATATATATATATATATATATATATATATATATATATATATATATATATATATATATATATATATATATATATATATATATATATATATATATATATATATATATATATATAAAACAAAGAACTCTAAAAATGAAAGGTTAACAGGAAGGCATATAAGGACGAGACTACACCTCTCTGTCACCCCCAACAACACTTGACTTTTAATGATGATGTAGATAAGTAGTCTACCCACCAACCTACCTACGTACATTATCACAAAAAGTCGGTTGTTGTAGGGGGTGGTAGTGAGGTGTGGTCTCGTCCTTGAATGTCTTCATGTTAACCTTTTTCTTTTAGAGTTCTTTGATAATGTGAGAAGTCACGAAAGCGCTAGGAATTTCACTATTTTTCACAGTTGCTCTTCTGCATATATATATATATATATATATATATATATATATATATATATATATATATATATATATATATATATATATATATATATATATATATATATATATATATATATATGTATATATATATATATATATATATATATATATATATATATATATATATATATATATATATATATATATATATATATATATATATATATATATAAATAAGGGAAAAGCGTGTTTCAAACCCGTGGTGTAGCTAATACTAGACTATAGTTCAGACCATTAGCTACATTAAAAATTTCAAGCTCTTCCTAGATAACCACAGCCGCAGCTCGTCACTGAGTAGAGAATGATTCAGACTGCATGTATAAACTTATAGAAGAGATAAACATGATACGAGAGACCCAGCAAGAAATCTCTGAGCACGGTCGTTAGGGCATGATAAGACTCTCCCTCTTGTACTTTTTGTCTTTCATCAATCATCCAAGAATTTTGTATAAGAAATCTCGAGCTCGAGCAATGAAACACTTCCTGGATGTTGCACAGCTTGACCTTAAGATATTTTGGGGGAACACCGAAGGGTTAATGTCACACGGTACGATGACTTTACAGAGAAGGGAAGTGCTTCGGCGAGACTGTGTAATTACTGAGTGTCTTAAGCAACGGGCAAAGCCTCAGGAAGTGAGGGGGGAAATCGTACAGAAAACAACAGAGAGAGCCTCATGGGAGTCTTTAACAACAGAGAGAGCCTTTGGAGTGCCTTAAGCAATGCAGAGAGTCATGGGAATGTCTTAAGCAATGCAGAGAGCCACGAGAGTGTCTTAATAGAGCATCGATGCATCTTAATAAATAAACAATTGATAAAGCCTTGGGGGTGTTTTAAGCAACCGAGAGAGCCTAGGGGGTTCATACCAGCCAGACACCTCTCCACTGAAATCTAGAAGTAATAATAAGAAATATGAATAAATGAAGGCAAATGAAAGAATGCTGCTTCATTCTCGAAAGATACACATACACACATTCACATACACGCACACACACACACACACACACACACACACACACACACACACACACACACACACACACACACACACACACACACACACACACACACACACACACACACACAAAGACACTAGAGAGAGAGGGGTGAGTTGATTGCATTTTCTTGGACTGCAAGAAGGCCTTCGACACAGTTCCTCATAAGAGATTAGTGCAGAAACTAGAGGATCAGGCGCGTATAACAGGAAGGGCACTGCAATGGATCAGAGAATACCTGACAGGGAGGCAACTACGAATCATGGTACGGGATGAGGTACCAAAGTGGGCACCTGTGACGAGCGGGGTCCCACAGGGGTCTGTCCAAGTACCAGTGCTATATTTTTTATATGTGAATGACATGATGGAAGGGATAGACTCAGAAGTGTCCCTGTTCGCAGATGATGTGAAGTTAATGAGGAGAATTAAATCAGAGGAGGATCAGGCAGGACTTCAAAGAGACTTGGACAGGCTGGACACGTGGTCCAGCAACTGGCCTCTTGAATTCAACCCTGCCAAATGCAAAGTCATGAAGATCGGAGAAGGGCAAAGAAGACCGCAGACAGAGTATAGGCTAGGTTGCCAAATACTGCAAACCTCGCTCATGGAGAAAGGTCTTGGGATGACCATAACACCGAGCATGTCTCCGGAGGCACACATCAACCAGACAACTGCTGCATCATATGGGCGCCTGGCAAACCTGAGAAAAGCGTTCCGATACCTCAGTAAGGAATCGTTCAAGACACTGTACACTGTGTACATCAGGCCCATACTGGAGTATGCAGCACCAGTTGGGAACCCACAACTGGTCAAGCACGTCAAGAAATTAGAGAAAGTGCAAAGGTTTGCAACAAGACTAGTTCTGTAACTCAGGCGTATGTCCTACGAAGAAAGGTTGAGAGAAATCGGACTGTCGACACTGGAGGACAGGAGGGTCAGAGGAGACATGATAACGACATACAAAATACTGCGTGAAATAGATAAGGTGGACAGAGACAGGTTGTTCCAAAGAGGGGACACAGAAACAAGGGGTCGCAACTAGAAGCTGAAGACTTAGACGAGTCACCGGGATGTTAGGAAGTATTTCTTCAGTCATAGAGTCGTCAGGAAGTGGAATAGCCTAGCAAGTGATGTAGTGGAGGCAGAAACCATACATAGCTTTAAGACGAGGTATGGCAAAGCTCAGGAATCAGAGAGAGAGAGAGAGAGAGAGAGGACGTAGTAGCAATCAGTGAAGAGGCGGGGCCAGGAGCTGAGTCTCGACCCCTGCAACCACAAACAAAGATATTACAGAAGTAGCATCGGTAATGGCTACATCAAACACAGACAACAGGTCTGAAGGAAGCATGGAAACTAAACTGTATGCAGAGGTCCTGTCAAACCCACATGGGGCCAAAACAAAGACAGGGAGCACACTAGGACGGAATGAGAGGTTGGAAGACATTGAAGGAACTAGGACATGTGCAAGGACCTTACCAGATACCTGTGGGGGCCAGGAACAGGTGAGCAGGAAGGATAAACCAAGAAGCATAGGGGCCATAACTAGGGAAGGGACTGAAGGAAGGAACACTCCACGGGAAGGAACTAAAACACATCAGAGGATGCAATGGGAGTCACAGTGGGAGGTGGAAAGGGAGAGATACGCGTTTGTTTATGGGCTAGACGAAGCTAAAGGGGAAACTTATGATGAAAGAAAGCAGGAGGAGAAAAAAGCGATTGAAGATATCATGAAGGTGATAGGCGAGGGGGACATGACCCAGGTGGCAAATTTTCGGAGAATTGGGTGGTTCACAAAGAAAAGGAATCGGCCTCTCAAAGTAATTTTCAAGGTAGAAT
Organism: Cherax quadricarinatus; assembly: GCF_038502225.1. Taxonomy (NCBI): domain Eukaryota; kingdom Metazoa; phylum Arthropoda; class Malacostraca; order Decapoda; family Parastacidae; genus Cherax; species Cherax quadricarinatus. The sequence goes on from NW_027196746.1 coordinate 12,376, forward strand.
CAACCCGAACCATGATCCTGCAGGAGAAAGCACGGCTGAGAGGCAAGCAGGAGTTCCGGAGTGTGTACCTCGATCGAGACAGAACACAGGATGAAAGGAAGACAATGAAAGAGAGAGTTCAAAAACGAAAGGAGAAATGGGAGGAAATGAAAAAGGAGAGCAGAACAACCCAGGATCAAATGGAAGGACAAGCACACCCCCCAGAAACACCTGCAGAAGGACTCCAGCCACGACACCCCCAAGGCAACTGAACAATCCAAACCAACTGCTGATCAGTTTTGGTCCCCTTACTACAGGATGGACATAGACTCATTAGAGAACATACAGAGAAGAATGACTAAAATGATTTACTGTGTAAGGAACCTCCCGTATGAAGATAGACTTAAAGCCTTAAATCTCCACTCTCTGGAGAGGCGTAGAATGAGGGGAGATATCACTGAAGTGTATAAGTGGATGACAGGCATAAACAAGGGAGATATTAATAAAGTACTGAGGGTTTCGAACCATGTAAGAACCAGAAATAATGGATATAAGTTGGATAAATTTAGATTTAGAAAGGACATAGGAAAGTACTGGTTTTCTAACAGAGTTGTAGATGCATGGAACAGTCTTCCCAGTGGGGTGATAGAGGCTAGGACCTTGGGTAGCTTTAAGAAGAGACTGGACAGATATACGAGTGGGAGGGGCTGGGTTTGATTGGTGTCATGGGGTACGGGAGTTATTTCATGGGTAGCTTTAGGTAGAGGTCGTTTTGATAAGGACCTGCCTCGTATGGGCCAGTAGGCCTTCTGCAGTGTTCATACATTCTTATGTTCTTATGTTCTTAACCATCACACACCGATCCCTCTGTTTCCACCCCCCGCACCACAGTTACAGTATTAGATCAGAGGTTGAAGGTTTGGTACACAAATGCAGATGGATTAACGAATAAACATGAGGAATGGCAAGAAAGAATCAATGAGAAGTCCCCAGACATCATAGCAGTTACAGAAACAAAACTCACGGAGACAATAACAGATGCAATCTTCCCACCAGGATACCAGATCATGAGGAAAGATAGAAGGGGTAGGGGGGGAGGTGGGGTTGCTCTGCTCGTAAAAAACAGATGGAAATTCGAGAAAATGGAAGGCATAGATGAGACGGGAGAAAGAGACTACATAGTAGGTACACTTCAGTCTAGGGAACACAAGGTGGTCATTGCAGTGATGTATAATCCACCACAGAACTGCAGGAGGCCAAGAGAGGAATATGAAGAGAGCAACAGAGCAATGGTGGACACACTTGCTGAGGTGGCAAGAAGAGCTCACTCCAGCGGAGCAAAGTTGCTGGTTATGGGTGATTTCAACCACAGGGAGATTGACTGGGAAAACTTGGAGCCACATGGGGGTCCCGAAACATGGAGAGCCAAGATGTTGGACGTGGTGCTGGAAAACCTCATGCACCAACATGTTAAGGACACTACCAGAGTGAGAGGGGAGGATGAACTAGCAAGATTGGACCTTGTGTTCACCCTGGGCAGTACAGACATTGAGGACATCAAGTATGAGAGTCCCCTAGGAGCTAGCGACCTCGTGGTTCTGTGCTTTGAATACATAGTAGAGCTGCAAGTGGAGAGAATAACAGGAGTTGAATGGGAAAAGCCTGACTATAAAAGAGGGGACTACATAGGGTTGAAGAACTTCCTGCGGGAGGTCCAGTGGGACAGAGAACTGGCAGGAAAGCCAGTAAATGAAATGATGGAATATGTAACAACAAAATGCAAGGAGGCAGTGGAAAGGTTTATTCCCAAGGGCAACAGAAACAACGGGAAGACCAGAACGAGCCCTTGGTTTACCCGACGGTGTAAGGAGGCAAAAACAAAGTGCAATAGAGAATGGAAAAAGTACAGAAGGCAGAGAACACACGAAAATAGGGAGATCAGTCGCAGAGCCGGGAATGAGTATGCACAGGTAAGGAGGGAGGCCCAGCGACAGTATGAAAATGACATAGCATCGAGAATCAAGACTGACCCGAAACTGTTGTATAGCCACATCATTAGAAAGACAAGAGTCAAAGACCAGGTGATCAGATTAAGGACAGAAGGTGGAGAACTCACAAGAAATGATCAGGAGGTATGTGAGGAGCTGAACAGGAGATTTAAGGAAGTTTTTACAGTAGAGACAGGAAGGGCTGTGGGAAGACAGTACTGAAGGGAACATCAAGAGGGAATATACCAACAAGTGTTGGATGACATACGAACAACTGAGGAGGAGGTGAAGAAGCTCCTAAGTGACCTTGACACCACAAAGGCGATGGGACCGGACAATATCTCCCCATGGGTCCTTAGAGAAGGAGCAGAGATGCTGTGCGTGCCTCTAACCACAATCTTCAACACATCCCTTGAAACTGGGCAACTACCTGAGAAATGGAAGACAGCTAATGTAGTCCCCATATTTAAGAAAGGAAACAGAAACTTGGCGCTAAACTACAGGCCTGTGTCTCTGACATGTATTGTGTGCAAAGTCATGGAGAAGATAATCAGGAGGAGAGTGGTCGAACACCTGGAACGGAACAAGATTATAAATGAAAACCAGCATGGGTTCATGGAAGGCAAATCTTGTATCACAAACCTCCTGGGATTTTATGACAAGGTAACAGAAGTAAGACACGAGAGAGAGGGGTGGGTTGATTGCGTTTTCCTAGACTGCAGGAAGGCCTTTGACACAGTTCCGCACAAGAGATTAGTGCAGAAGCTGGAGGATCAGGCGCATGTAACAGGGAGGGCACTGCAATGGATCAGGGAATACCTGACAGGGAGGCAGCAACGAGTCATGGTACGTGAAAAGGTATCACAGTGGGCGCCTGTGACGAGCGGGGTCCCACAGGGGTCAGTTCTAGGGCCAGTGCTATTTTTGATATATGCAAACGACATGATGGAAGGAATAGACTCTGAAGTGTCCCTATTCGCAGATGATGTGAAGTTGATGAGAAGAATTAAATCGGATGAGGATGAGGCAGGACTGCAAAGAGACCTGGACAGGCTGGACACGTGGTCCAGAAACTGGCTTCTCGAATTCAGTCCTGCCAAATGCAAAGTCATGAAGATCGGGGAGGGGAAAAGAAGACCGCAGACAGAGTATAGGCTAGGTGGACAAAGACTACAGACCTCACTCAGGGAGAAAGACCTCGGGGTGACCATAACACCGAGCACGTCACCAGAGGCACACATCAACCAAATAACTGCTGCAGCGTACGGGCGCCTGGCAAACCTGAGAATAGCGTTCCGATACCTTAATAAGGAATCGTTCAAGACACTGTACACTGTGTATGTTAGGTCCATACTGGAGTATGCAGCACCAGTCTGGAACCCACACCTGGTCAAGCACGTCAAGAAGTTAGAGAAAGTGCAAAGGTTTGCAACATGGCTAGTCCCAGAGCTCAGGGGAATGTCGTACGAGGAAAGGTTGAGGGAGATCGGACTGACGACACTGGAGGACAGAAGGGCCAGGGGAGACATGATAACGACATACAAGATACTGCGGGGAATAGACAAGGTGTACAGAGATAGGCTCTTCCAGAGAGGGGACACAGGAACAAGGGGTCACAACTGGAAGCTGAAGACTCAGACGAGTCACAGGGACGTTAGGAAGTATTTCTTCAGTCATAGAGTCGTCAGGAAGTGGAACACCCTAGCAAGTGAAGTAGTGGAGGCAGGAACCATACATAGATTTAAGAAGAGGTATGATAAAGCTCAGGAAGCAGAGAGAGAGAGGACATAGTAGTAATCTGTGAAGAGGCGGGGCCAGGAGCTGAGTCTCGACCCCTGCAACCACAATTAGGTGAGTACACACTCACACACACACACAATGGGTCAGAGAATATCTGACAGGGAGGCAACAACGAGTCATGGTACGTGACGAGGTGTCAGAGTGGGCGCCTGTAACAAGCGGGGTTCCACAGGGGTCCGTCCTAGGACCTGTGCTGTTCTTGGTATATGTGAACGACATAACGGAAGGGATAGACTCAGAAGTGTCCTTGTTTGCAGATGATGTGAAGTTAATGAGAAGAATCAAATCGGATGAGGAACAGGCAGGACTACGAAGAGACCTGGACAGGCTTCAAGCCTGGTCCAGCAACTGGCTCCTAGAGTTTAACCCTGCCAAATGCAAAGTCATGTAGATTGGGGAAGGGCAAAGAAGACCGTAGACACAATATAGTTTAAATGGCCAAAGACTGCAAACCTCACTCAAGGAAAAAGATCTAGGGGTGAGTATAACACCGACCGTATCTCCTGAGGCGCACATCAATCAGATAACTGCTGCAGCATACGGGCGCCTGGCAAACCTACGGATAGCGTTCCGATACCTCAGTAAGGATTCGTTCAAGACTCTGTATACCATTTACGTCAGGCCCATACTGGAGTATGCAGCACCAGTTTGGAATCCACACCTAGTCAAGCACGTCAAGAAATTAGAGAAAGTGCAAAGGTTTGCAACAAGACTAGTCCCAGAGCTACGGGGATTGTCCTACGAAGAAAGGTTGAGGGAAATCGGCCTGACGACACTGGAGGACAGGAGGGTCAGGGGAGACATGATAACGACATATAAAATACTGCGCGGAATAGACAAGGTGGACAAAGACGGGATGTTCCAGAGAAGGGACACAGACACAAGAGGTCACAATTGGAAGTTCAAGACTCAGATGAATCAAAGGGATGTTAGGAAGTATTTCTTCAGTCATAGAGCAGTCAGGCCGTGGAAAAGCCTAGAAAGTGACGTATTGGAGGCAGGAACCATACATAGTTTTAAGGCGAGATATGATAAAGCTCATAGGGCAGGGAGAGAGAGGACCTAGTAGCAATCAGCGAAGAGGCGGGGCCAGGAGCTATGAATCGACCCCTGCAACCAAAAATAGGTGAGTACAAATAGGTGAGTACACACACACACACACAAACACACACACACACACGCACACACACACACACACACACACACACACACACACACACACACACACACACACACACACACACACACACCACACACACCACACACACACACACACACACCACACACACACACACTCACACACACACGCCCACACACACTCACACACAGGAGCTCGGACTCGACCCCCGCAACCTCAACTAGGTGAGTACACACACACACACCACACACACCACACACACACACACACACACACACACACACACACACACTCACACACACACACACACACACACACCACACACACACACACACCACACACACACACACACACACAAACACACACACACACACACACACACTGTACACCGTGTATGTCAGGCCCATACTGGAGTATGCAGCACCTGTTTGGAACCCGCACTTGATAAAGCACGTCAAGAAACTAGAGAAAGTACAAAGGTTTGCGACAAGGTTAGCTCCAGAGCTAAGGGGAATGTCCTATGAAGAAAGATTAAGGGAAATCGGCCTGACGACATTGGAGGACAGGAGGGTCAGGGGAGACATGATAACGACATATAAAATACTACGTGGAATAGACAAGGTGGACAAAGACAGGATGTTCCAGGGAGGGGACACAGAAACAAGAGGCCACAATTGGAAGTTGAAGACACAAATGAGTCAGAGAGATAATAGGAAGTATTTCTTCAGTCATAGAGTTGTAAGGCAGTGGAATAGCCTAGAAAATGACGTAGTGGAGGCAGGAACCATACACAGTTTTAAGACGAGGTTTGATAAAGCTCATGGAGCGGGGAGAGAGAGGGCCTAGTAGCAACCGGTGAAGAGGCGGGGCCAGGAGCTAGGACTCGACCCCTGCAACCACAAATAGGTGAGTACAAATAGGTGAGTACATGCACACATGCGCACATGCAGACACACACACACACACACACACACACACACACACACACGCACACACACACACACACACACACACACACACACACACACACACGCACACACACACACACACCTACACACACACACACACACACACACACACACACGCACACACACACAGAGACACACACGCACACATATACAGGATTTCACATCTTCCTGAGAAGTGACCCTCTAACCCGTTCCCCACCCATCTCTCTCCCTCTCCTCTCCTCTCTCTTCCTCTCTCTCTCTCTCTGTCTCTCTCTCTCTCTCTCTCTCTCTCTCTCTCTCTCTCTCTCTCTCTCTCTCTCTCTCTCTCTCTCTCTCTCCCCCTTTCTCTCATCCTCTCTCTCTTCCTCTCTCTCTTCCTCTCTCTCTTCCTCTCACTCTCTCTCTCTTCCTCTCTCTCTCCCTCTCCCTCTCTCTCTTCCTCTCTTACTCTCTCTCTTCCTCTTCTTTTCTCTCTCTCTCTCTCTCTCTCTCTCTCTCTCTCTCTCTCTCTCTCTCTCTCTCTCTTCCCTTGTCACTCCCCCCCTCTCTCTTACCTTTTCCCTCTCTCTCACTTTCTCCCCCTTTTTCCCTTCTTTTCCCTTCCTTCTACCCTCCCCTTCTCTCTATTTCTCCCTCTCTCTCACTCTCTCCCCCTTTTTCTTTTTCTCTTTCTCTCTCTCTTTCACTAAAAAAAAAAATGGTTGGGACTCGCAGGAATCAGGGATCAGATGACAATGGTACTGGTAGGGAGGAATGGATGGAGGAGCAGTGGAAAAGGATAGAGCAAGAATGGGAGAGAAAATTAGGAGAGCTTTCTGAAAAAATGGAGAAAGAGCTCTCTGTGAAATGGGAAAAGAGGTTGGAGAAGGAGACGAAGAATTGGGAGGCACAAGTCGAAACTGCAGTAGCCAGGGTAAAGGTCCTAGAATTTGAGGTAAACAGGCTGAAGCAAGTCTCAGGGGTAGTGACCAGAGAAGACACACCATACGAAGCTGAGAGGCTGAACAGGAAGGAAGGAGATATGAATTATGCCAAGGTCATATCAGCCTGCAAAGAAGGGCCAGGGAGTTCAAGGGAAGAGCAGATGGGTGCAGATGGAGAGGGAGATAGGTCGAATGCTGAGGCACAACCATGCTACCAAGAGCCACTGGAAAAATCAAGGGAGAAAATGACCACATACAGACAGGAACCAGAGTCACAGAGGGAGAGGCAATGGGAGGAGGAAAGGGCAAACTCAGTGATTATCCATGGGCTTCAGGAGAGAGAGGAAAGGACACACACTGAAAGACGGCAGGAAGAAAGAAAAGAGATTGAGAAAATCATCACGGAAATAGGGGGAGAAGACATGGATGAGACTGTAAATTTTCAGAGAATAGGGGGGTACTTGAAGGGGAGAAACCGACCGATCAAGCTGATTCTCAGGACAAAAACAGTGCAGAACAGGATCCTCCAAGAGAAACCACGGTTGAAAAGCTCGGAAGAGTACTAGAAGGCGTTCCTAGACAGAGACAGAACTCGAACAGAGAGACAGCAGCTGAGGGAGAGGACAAAAAAGCGAAAGGAGCTAGGAAAGGAGACAAGGATGGAACCAGCAGAGGTCAGTCAGAGCAGAACAGAGCAGCAAGGGCAAGCACACACACAACTATCCTCAGAACCCCACAACCTATCACACCATCCCAACACACAATACAATCCATACCCACAGCTTCCACCCAACCCACAACCATAGAATCCCACAGTATGCTACCAGGTCTCCCACCCCCACAGGCCCCCAAACCAGTGTTGGAAAGGAAACTGAAGGTATGGTACACAAATGCTGATGGAATAACAAACAAGTGGGAGGAGTGGCACGAAAGAGTCAAAGAGGCATCACCAGACATCATAGCGATCACAGAAACCAAGCTTACAGGTATGATAACAGATGCCATCTTTCCAGTGGGATACCAGATCCTGAGAAAAGACAGAAGGAACAGGGGGAGGGAGGAATGGCATTGCTGATCAAACACCGATGGAATTTTGATGAGCAGGAGAGAGGAGACAGCGGAGAAGAAAGTGATTACATAGCGGGAACGCTTCACTCTGGAGGTCCCAAGGTGATAATTGCAGTGATGTATAACCCACCACAGAACAGCAGGAGGCCAAGGCAAGAGTATGACGAGAGCTACACTGGCTACAGTGGCCAGAAGAGCTCATGCATGCAGGGCAAAGCTCCTGATCATGGGCGACTTTAACCACAAGGAGATCGAATGGGAGAACCTGGAGCCACATGGGGGCCAAGATACATGGAGGGCTAAGATGATGGAGGTGGTACTGGAAAACTTCATGTACCAACACGTAAGGGACACTACAAGAGAGAGAGGAGAGGATGAACCAGCAAGACTGGACTTAGTATTCACCTTGAGTAGTGCAGATATTGAGGACATCACATATGAGAGACCCCTTGGGGCCAGTGATCACGTGGTTTTGAGCTTCGAATACACAGTAGAGCTACAAGTGGAGGAGGAAGCAGGAAGGCCAGGACAAATGAAACCAAACTACAGGAAAGGGGACTACACAGGAATGAGGAACTTCCTGAATGAGGTTCAGTGGGACAGAGAACTGGCAGGGAAGCCAGTTAATGAGATGATGGAATATGTAGCAACAATGTGCAAGGAGGCTGAGGAGAGGTTTGTACCCAAAGGTAACAGGAATAATAAAAAAGCCAGGATGAGCCCATGGTTCACCCAAAGATGCAAGGAGGCAAAAACCAAGTGTGCTAGGGAATGGAAGAAATATAGAAGGCAAAGGACCCAGGAGAATAAGGAGAGCAGTCGTAGAGCCAGAAACGAATATGCACAGATAAGAAGGGAGGCCCAACGTCAATATGAAAACGACATAGCAGCAAAAGCCAAATCTGACCCGAAGCTGTTATACAGCCACATCAGGAAGAAAACAACCGTCAAGGACAGGTAATCAGGCTAAGGAAGGAAGGAGGAGAGACAACAAGAAATGACCGTGAAGTATGTGAGGAACTCAACAAGAGATTCAAAGAAGTGTTCACAGAGGAGAGAGAAGGGGCTCCAGAAAGATGGAGAGGTGGGGGTACACCACCATGTGCTGGACACAGTACACAAAACCGAGGAAGAAGTGAAGAGGCTTCTGAGTGAGCTAGATACCTCAAAGGCAATGGGGCCAGATAACATCTCTCCATGGTTCCTGAGAGAGGGAGCAGAGGCGCTATGTGTACCCCTAACAACAATATTCAATACATCTATCGAAACAGGGAGATTGCCTGAGGCATGGAAGACAGAAAATGTAGTCCCAATCTTTAAAAAAGGAGACAGACATGAAGCACTAAACTACAGACCAGTGTCACTGACATGCATAGCATGCAAAATCATGGAAAAGATTGTCAGGAGAAGAATGGTGGAACATCTAGAAAGGAATGATCTCATCACCAGCAGCCAACATGGTTTCAGAGACGGGAAATCCTGTGTCAAAAACCTACTGGAGTTCTATGACAAGAGAGAGAGGGGTGGGTGGATTGCATTTTCTTGGACTGCAAGAAGGCGTTTGACACAGTACCACACAAGAGATTAGTGCAAAAACTGGAGGACCAAGCAGGGATAACAGGGAAGGCACTGCAATGGATCAGGGAATACTTGTCAGGAAGACAGCAGCGAGTAATGGTACGTGGCGAGGTGTCAGAGTGGGCACCTGCGACCAGCGGGGTCCCACAGGGGTCAGTCCTAGGACCAGTGCTGTTTCTGGTATTTGTGAACGACATGACGGAAGGAATAAACTCCGAGGTGTCCCTGTTTGCAGAAGACGTGAAGTTGATGAGAAGAGTTCATTCGATCGAAGACCAGTCGGAAATACTAAGGGATCTGGACAGGCTGCAGACCTGGTCCAGCAATTGGCTCCTGGAGTTCAATCCCACCAAGTGCAAAGTCATGAGGATTGGGGAAGGGCAAACAAGACCGCAGACGGAGTACAGTCTAGGGGGCCAGAGACTACAAACGATCTTGGGGTGAGTATAACACCAGGCACATCTCCTGAAGCGCACATCAACCAAATAACGGCTGCAGCATATGGGCGCCTGGCAAACCTCAGAACAGCATTCCGACATCTTAATAAGAAATCGTTCAGGACCCTGTACACCGTGTACGTTAGGCCCATATTGGAGTATGCGGCACCAGTTTGGAACCCACACCTAGCCAAGCATGTAAAGAAACTAGAGAAAGTGCAAAGGTTTGCAACAAGACTAGTCCCAGAGTTAAGAGGTATGTCCTATGAGGAGAGGTTAAGGGAAATCAACCTGACGACACTGGAGGACAGGAGAGATAGGGGGGACATGATAACGACTTACAAAATACTGAGAGGAATTGACAAGGTGGACAAAGACAGGATGTTCCAGAGACTGGACACAGCAACACGGGGACACAGTTGGAAGCTAAAGACACAGATGAATCAAAGGGATGTTAGGAAGTATTTCTTTAGCCACAGAGTAGTCAGGAAGAGGAATAGTTTGGGAAGCGATGTAGTGGAGGCAGGATCCATACATAGCTTTAAGCAGAGGTACGATAAAGCTCATGGTTCAGGGAGAGTGACCTAGTAGCGACCAGTGAAGAGGCGGGGCCAGGAGCTTGGACTCGACCCCTGCAACCTCAACTAGTTGAGTACAACTAGGTGAGTACACACACACACACACACCTCACACACACACACACACACTCACACACACACACACACACACACACACACACACACACACACACACACACACACACACACACACACACACACACACACACACACACAAGGGAAATCAACCTGACGACACTGGAGGACAGGAGAGATAGGGGGGACATGATAACGACATACAAAATACTGAGAGGAATTGACAAGGTGGACAAAGACAGGATGTTCCAGAGATTGGACACAGTAACAAGGGGACGCAGTTGGAAGCTGAAGACACAGATGAATCACAGGGATGTTAGGAAGTATTTCTTCAGCCACAGAATAGTCAGTAAGTGGAATAGTTTGGGAAGTGATGTAGTGGAGGCAGGATCCATACATAGCTTTAAGCAGAGGTATGCTAAAGCTCACGGCTCAGGGAGAGTGACCTAGTAGCGATCAGTGAAGAGGCGGGGCCAGGAGCTCGGACTCGGCCCCCGCAACCTCAACTAGGTGAGTACACACACACACACACACACACACCACACACACACCACACACACACACACCACACAAATACACACACACACACACCACACACCACACACACACACACACACACACACACACACACACACACACACACACACACACACACACACACACACACACACACACGCACACACACACACACACACACACACACACACACACACACACACACACACACACACACACACACACACACACACACACACACACACACACACACACACACACACACACACACACACACACACACACACACACACACACACCCACACACACACTCACACACACACACACACACACACACACACACACACACACACACACACACACACACACACACACACACACACACACACACACGCACACACACGATCTGTCCTAATCAGAAAAGCGATGTGAAGGACACAGACACATGAAAACAATTTTAATCAGTGCCAAGAGATTGAGAGAGGAATGGCCTTAGGCCTAGTATGGGTGTAGCTGGTATTGCCACATCCCAATACCAAAATTCAAGCAGAATAAGTGTGACCCAAGCCAGGGATATAAGAGATAAGGATGGTTGAGTTAGTGAATCCAGTGTATAGTGCATACAGTGATAGAGGAGTTAGTGAATACAGTGTTCAGTGAATACAGTGAAGAAGAAATAGAAGAGGAGCCAGAATGGGGAGCATGTTACAGCACATGAGCGGAGCAGAGGTGGGTCAGGAAGCTGGGGTTGGTAGTCAAGTACAGGACAGTTATGCCTTTAGTTCCGTCAAAGGGAGAAGTCCGAATCATGTGTAACATTTTGCCTAGAAGAGGAGTAGAAAGTGAATGAATGTCTAGGCCAAGCGGTGGAAATTGCTGGCCAGACAAGTACTTCAAAGACCTGGAAATATTATCGTTTGACAACTGGAATAATTTGTATGGTAAACATGCAAGGGACGGGGTGCATGTTACTGGAACAGGGGTGGTAGCGTTACCTTGCTCAGTCGATGGGGATGTTGCAAAGTTGTATACGACTAACCTGCTGGAATACAGAGGTACGGGTGTGTGGAGAAAAAAAGTTGCAGCAATAGGAACGGAAGAAACAAGAATTGCCAGGGTATTTTAGGGAAAAAGGGCAGAAAACATAATGGCCCACAAAATATTTACTGTTTAACGTAAAGAAATTGGTCTATAAATAAAGAGATACAGTGGAGAGGGGAGAGATATCAACTCCATCAATATCATCTATATAAATAGTCTTAGCGCAAGAAATAAAGCAGGAGAATTAAGACTAATTGCATGTGCAAGAACCAGATCTGTTGCAATAACCGAGATCTGATTCCATTTTCAAAATAGGAAAGTTGGCGGAGTTGGAATGTATGTTAGGGGAAATCTAAACTGTCACCAGAAAAGATGACAGTTGTGAATAGCTAATCATAGATATCATCTACAGATCCCCAAACCTAGATAGTGACCAAGGTGCGCTTTTATGGGACGAAATTGCTAAGGCAGCTTGATACGAAAATATAGTTTTAATGAGAAATTTTGATTTTAGCCAAATAGACGGGAACAATTTCACTGGGAACGAAGAGTCCAGCTACTTTGTAGAAAAAGTCCAGGAGTTTTTTTTAATTAAATGTGATGAAATGAACTTGCTTGACTTGGGTTTAGCAAACAAAGAATCTCTTGAGGATAATGAAGAAGGTGAAGACAGTTATAACAAATCACTTAAGAATCAATATTTCATAAAATTATTTTAATAATGATGACAGACGATATTCTAGATTAGAGACACTAACATTCTTCAGTATTCTGCCAAGGAGGGTTGTTGAAAATAAATGCTTGTCCAGAGCAAATGGTGTTAATTACTGGCTGGATTGTGTAAGCACAATACAGTACTATTTATTTATATATGAGATCACTTGTGTGGCACAAATGACTTGTATGCCAGGAAAGAGGCTCATTTATCTAGGGAAGATTCGTATGCATTGGTTAGTTCAGTAGAAGGAGTTGTTGTGGTCCATCGGTCTTTAAATTATAAATAATTAGAGGAATCAGTGTTTATAGGAAAGGAATGGACTGGGATGCTAGGTGTTTTATTTTATTTTAAATCTACTTAACGGTAATGACAACAAAAACGATGGAGAGGCAAAGATAAACAGGGAGAAGATACACAAGAAAATATTTATTAGCATTTATTATAAAAACAGTCGTAAAACTAGTAACAAGATAAATGAGTTAAGTTTGGTTCCGTTTTCAGGAAACTTAACTGACTCATTATATAAACAGAAGAGAATGAACGTGCCCACTGAGCACCACATTTAGAGGATTAAATCATTCTGCAAACAGAACTAACGGAAAGGGGAGGCAGGGTGGCACGATATGCAGAAATGTGAATTTCTGCATAAAACCAAACATAAAAGCAGAAGGAAGAGACACAGAAACTGTCAGCGGAGAATTTTTAGAAGGACATGAATAGCCGATTTTAAGTGAGATATACCGATCCCCAACTTAGACAACGACGGAGAGAGACTTCTTGAAATTGTTAGAAATTTAAAACAATATAACACAGTAACAGTAGAGTTTTTAAATTTTAGTCAAAATGGTTGAACTTTTTTTTTTTGATAGGAAATTTAGAGTCCGACCACTTCCTAGTTCAGAACTGCTATTTGAAGCAGTTTATAGCAAAGAGAATAACCTGCTTGTTGTGGTTTGTCAAACGAGGCCATCCTTGTAAATAATCTAGAGATCATTGACGAGCTCCGCGCAAATGATGACATATCTATTACCTTTAATATTACCTGGGAGTATGATAATACTCCCAGGTAATATTAATAACACTCCCAGGTAATATTAATAACACTCCCAGGTAATATTAATAATACTCCCAGGCAATAATAATAACACTTCCAGGTAATATTAATAACACTCCCAGATATGTATCCTGCAGATTATAAGATTATCATGCAGATTATAAGATTATCATGCAAGTGACTAAGTTCAAGGAGATCTTGCTTATAATAACGTAAGACACTGTCTTAATAATGTACAATGTAGATGGAGAGAAAAGGAAAAGGAAGGCTAAACGAGACAGTGAAATTAATAAGAACGTATTTCTCACTGGCAATATGCGACGAAGCCTACAGATCAGCCTTGGTTTGGCTTTCGTTGTAGAGAGGCTGCTACTGCAAAGTACAAGGCATGGCGAAGGTATAAGAGACATCCTACCACCTATGACAGGAACTTGCACACCAAGCCTGTAGGCATATGGGTGACGTTCAAAAGTGTGCCATCGCTAAATGGGAGGTGGACACAAAGAAAGCTAGTAACAGATAGAATAGGCTCCAAAACCTGGTGGTCCCTGGTCAAGGAGAGACAAGGTTATCTGCCTGATGAACTCATTCTACCTCTAAATCGACAGGATGGGACCACCTCTACTAGTAGTCAAGAGAAAGCGGACCTCTTTGCCGAACACTGCTACCAAATTGCAAGTTCCTGATTCAGCAAGGGTCCCTCCTTGGCTAGCTGCAAGAACTGTGTCAAAACTTCTTAAATCGCTTGACCAAGAAAAGGCTGTGGGCCCAGACAAGTTGAGCCCAAGATTGCTGAGAAGCTGTGCAGACCAGTTAACAGCACCTCTAACTAGCATCTTTCAGCACTGTCTAGTACAGTGTAAATGGCCTTCTCTGTGGAAAGAGGCAAACGTAGTCCCTGTTCACAAAAAGAAGAGCAGAGCAAAAATCAGCAACTACAGACCAGTGTCACTGCTGTCAATCACTAGGAAGATCCTTGAGACAATAATCTCAAGACAAATGACTGAGTTTTTTGACTACCACTCACTATTTTGCGACCGTCAGTATGGTTTCAGGAAAGGTTACTCTGCTGGTGATCTGCTGTTAAACCTCTCCACTAAGTGGCACCAGTCACTGGATGAATCCAAAGTCAGCTGTGTGGTAGCACTGGACATTGCTGGTGCTTTCGACCGGGTGTGGCATCAGGACCTCTTAGAAAAACTGCAAACTCTGGGAATTGCAGGGTCTACGCTGTGTCTCCTCAGTGATTACTCTCATGTTAGATCTCTAAGGGTAGTTCTCAATGGAACAGAATCAGCAAGACATCCTATTGGGGCAAGTGCTCCACAAGGAAGTGTGCTGGGACCATTGTTATGGAATGTCTACTTCAATGACCTTTTTCATCTCATCCCAGAATCCCATGCATATGCAGACGACTGTACACTGACATTCACTCATCCAAGAGAAGAAATTCCAGCTGCTCTAAGCTACATCAATCACCAGTTAAGAGCTATATCAGCTTGGGGAAATAGATGGCAAGCAACATTTGCCCCTGAGAAAACACAAATGATGATGATCTCTAGGCACCATGATGGTAATGCCGGTGCAGTAATAAGGATGAATGGGAGAGTGGTGGCACATGGGGAAGAAGTTGATATCCTTGGGGTGAAATTTGACTCCAAACTGACCATGAAGAACCACGTTGTAAATCTTGCAAACATGACAGCCAGGAAGCTTACAGCCTTTCGCCGTATCTCACATCTGCTTGACAGCAGGGGTTGCAAGATTCTGTACTAGGCACAAGTACGTTCACGCCTTGAGTATGCTCCACTTTCTTGGTTTGCCTGCCTCCCCTCTCATCTGCGACTGCTTGACATTATTATTATTATAATCAAGGGGAAGTGCTAAACCCGTAGGATTATACAGCGCCTGGGGGGGGGAATGTGGAAGGCATTCAGGCTTAATTCGGGGAACTGGAGCACAGATCCAATTCCCTAAATCAAGAGCCCCTCACCAACATCAAGAAACCTTTCCTGGGGGGTGCGACTGCTTGACAGAGTAGAGAACAGAGCAAGACGTCTCATCTCTCGCCTGGACCAATCTTGGATAGATCTGTCATTTCAGCAGAGCCTTCAACACAGGAGGGATGTGGGTGGCCTTACTGTTATGTACAAGGTCATTATTGTCAAAGCACCACACTTGGATCCACTTCCAGGACAGCTTGAAACATCACTTTATCTGAGATCATTTATCCCCAGCATGACTCGAGTCTGGAACACATTCGTACAGCATAATGATGTCAATGAGATAAAGTCAGTTGATCAGATGAAAATGCTGGCCCACAGATGGCTCCAACTTCATCCTATTCTCTACTTGTATGTCTCATAACAATAAAAATGCTTTCAAATGAGCTGATGTAGGTAACAGCTCTTAGCTTGCCAATAATGTTAAGAATCCTTAACCTGCAAATAGCTTGTCAATAAAGCTAGGGATCCTTCCTAACCTTGTCCAGCCCTGTGTAAAAAAATAGAAAGGATTCTTTCAAGTGTACTAAATTGTGATCAGGGAAAAAAATAGGCCCATTTCAAACTAGGCCTGGACAGCTTCCTGTAAATGAACAAGAATTGTGAGGACAATGGGAATGAACTATGTTCATGTATAACAGATATTCCTTGTTAGTCTTCACACAAGTAGACATAAATGATATTCCAGCAACTAATAAATTACTGAAGACCTGAAAACATAAGACAAGCAAACAAACAAACAAGCAGAATAACGGACAGAGGAGTGAGGGAGGGAGGGATGGATGGATGGATGGAGGGAGGGAGGGAGGGAGGGAGGGAGGGAGGGAGGGATGGATGGATGGATGGATGGATGGATGGAGGGAGGGAGGGAGGGAGGGAGGGAGGGAGGGATGGATGGATGGATGGATGGATGGATGGAGGGAGGGAGGGAGGGAGGGAGGGAGGGAGGGATGGATGGATGGAGGGAGGGAGGGAGGGAGGGAGGGAGGGAGGGAGGGATGGATGGATGGATGGATGGATGGATGGAGGGAGGGAGGGAGGGAGGGAGGGAGGGAGGGATGGATGGATGGATGGATGGAGGGTGGGAGGGAGGGTTGGAGTGAGGGAGGGAGGGAGGGATGGATGGATGGATGGAGAGAGGGAGGGAGGGAGGGACGGAGGCAGGGAGAGAGGGAGGGAGGGAGGGAGAGAGAGAGGGAGGTAGGCAGGAAGGGAAGCAGGGACAGAGGGAGTGAAAGAGAAACGGAAGGAAGGAGGTAGGGAGGGAGGGAGGGAGGGAGGGAGGGAGGGAGGGAGGGATGGAGGGACGGAGGGAGGGAGGGAGGGAGGGAGGGGGGAGGGAGGGAGGGAGGGAGGGAGGGAGGGAGGGAGGGAGGGAGGGAGGGAGGGAGGGATGGAGGGACGGAGGGAAGGAGAGAGGGAGGGAGGGCGGGAGGGTGTGAGGCAAATATAATATTCTTAGCTCGATTTAAGGTCCATTTTTATAAGTGTTTAATAAATAGCGTCACACGTCTGCCATCAAGACGGGGCAATGAGCTCGAATCACAGCCAAAGATAATCTCCGCTGTTTCCCGACGCTAGGTTGTTATTGGCGAAGACAAACTAGAGGAAAGTGATGGCTTATGTTCAGAGAGTGCACCCAGCTGAAGCATCCAGCCGAAGCTCCCAGCTGAAGCACCCAGCTGAAGCACCCAGCTGAAGTGCCCAACTGAAACACTCAGCTGAAGCACCCAGCTGAAGCTCCCAGCTGATGCACTCAGCTGAAGCACCCAGGTGAAGCTCCAGGCTGAAGCATTCAGCTAAAGCACTCAGCTGAAGCTCCAGGCTGAAGCACCCAGCTGAAGCTCCAGGCTGAAGCACCCAGCTGAAGCTCCAGGCTGAAGCACCCAGCTGAAGCTCCAGGCTGAAGCACCCAGCTGAAGCTCCAGGCTGAAGCACCCAGCTGAAGCTCCAGGCTGAAGCACCCAGCTAAAGCTCCAGGCTGAAGCACCCAGCTGAAGCTCCCAGCTGAAGCTCCAGGCTGAAGCACCCAGCTGAAGCACAAAGCTAAAGAACTCAGCTGAAGCACCCAGCTGAAGCACCCAGCTGAAGCTCTAGGCTGAAGCACTCAGCTGAAGCACAAAGCTGAAGCATCCAGCTGAAGCACCCAGCTGAAGCTCTAGGCTGAAGCACCCAGCTGAAGCACCCAGCTGAAGGTTTAGGCTGAAGCATCCAGCTGAAGCTCTAGGCTGAAGCACCCAGCTGAAGCTCTAGGCTGAAGCACCCAGCTGAAGCTCCAGGCTGAAGCACCCAGCTGAAGCTCCAGGCTGAAGCACCAAGCTGAATCACCCAGCTGAAGCACCTAGCTGAAGCACTCAGCTGAAAGCACCCAGCAGAAGCTACAAGCTGATGCACTCAGATGAAGCACCCAGCTGAAGCTCCAGCCTGAAGGACTCAGCTGAAGCACTCAGCTGAAGCTCCAGGCTTAAGCACTCAGCTGAAGCTCCAGGCTGAAGCACCCAGCGGAAGCACCCAACTGAAACACCCAGCAGAAGCACTCAGCTGAAGCACCCAGAAGAAGCACCCAGCTGAAGCACCCAGCTGAAGTACCCAGCTGAAGCATTCAGCTGAAGCACCCAGTTGGAACACCCAGCCGAAGCACCCAGCTGAAGCACCCAGCTGAAGCACCCAGCTGAAACACCTAGCTGAAGCTTTAGGCTGAAACACCCAGCAGAAGCACTCGGCTGTAGCACCCAGCTGAAGCACTCAGCCGAAGCACTCAGCTGAAACACTCAGCTGAAGCACCCAGCTGAAGCTCCAGGCTGAAGCACCCAGCTGAAGCTCCAGGCTGAAGCACCCAGCTGAAGCACCCAGCTGAAGTACTCTGCTGAAGCACCCAGCTGAAGCACCCAGCTTAAGCTCCAGGCTGAAGCACCCAGCTGAATCTCCAGGCTGAAGCACCCAGCTGAAGCACCCAACTGAAACACCAAGCAGAAGCACTCAGCTGAAGCACCCAGGAGAAGCACCCAGCTGAAGCACCCAGCTGAAGTACCCAGCTGAAGCATTCAGCTGAAGCACCCAGGTGGAACACCCAGCTGAAGCACCCAGCTGAAGCACCCAGAAGAAGCAACCAGCTGAAACACCCAGCTGAAGCTCTAGGCTGAAACACCCAGCAGAAGCACTCAGCTGAAGCACTCAGCTGAAACACTCAGCTGAAGCACCCAGCTGAAGATCCAGGCTGAAGCACCCAGCTGAAGCTCTAGGCTGAAGCACCCAGCTGAAGCTCTAGGCTGTAGGACCCAGCTGAAGCACTCAGCTGAAGCACCCAACTGAAGCACTAAGCTGAAGCACCCAGCTGAAGCACCTAGCTGAACATCCAGCTGAAGCTCCAGGCTGAAGCACCCAGCTGAAGCTCCAGGCTAAAGCACCCAGCTGAAGCTCCAGGCTGAAGCACCCAGCTGAAACTCCAGGCTGAACACCCAGCTGAAGCACCCAGCTGAAGCTCTAGGCTGAAGCACCCGACTGAAGCACCCAGCTGAAGCACTCAGCCGAAGCACTCAACTGAAGCACCCAACTGAAGCATCCAGCTGAAGCTCTAGGCTGAAGCGCCCAGCTGAAGCTCTAGGCTGAAGCACCCAGCTGAACGTCTAGGCTGAAGCACCCTGCTGAAGCTCCAGGCTGAAGCACCCAGCTGAAGGTCTAGGCTGAAGCACCCAGCTGAGGCTCTAGGCCGAAGCACCCAGCTGAAGGTCTAGGCTGAAGCACCCTGCTGAAGCTCCAGGCTGAAGCACCCAGCTGAAGCTCCAGGCTGAAGCACCCAGCTGAAGCTCCAGGCTGAAGCACCCACCTGAAGCACCCAGCTTAAACACCCAGCAGAAGCACTCAGCTGAAGCACCCAGCTAAAGCACCCAGCTGAAGCACCCAGCTGAAGTACCCAACTGAATCACTGAGCTTAAGCACCCAGGTGAAACTCCTAGCAGAAGCACCCAGCTGAAGCACCCAGCCGAAGCACCCAGCTGAAGAACTCAGCTGAAGCACCCAGCTGAAACACCCAGCAGAAGCACTCAGCTGAAGCACCCAGCTGAAGCACCCAGCTGAAGCTCTAGGCTGAAACACCCAGCAGATGCACTCAGCTGTAGCACCCAGCTGAAGCACTCAGCAGAAGCACCCAGCTGAAACAGCTGACGCACCCAGCTGAAGCTCCAGGCTGAAGCACCCGGCTGAAGCTCTATGCTGAAGCACCCGGTTGAAGCTCTAGGCTGAAGGACCCAGCTGAAGCACTAAGCTGAAGTACCCAGCTGAAGTACTCAGCAGAAGCACCCAGCTGAAGCACCCAGCTAAAGCTCCAGGCTGAAGCTCCAGGCTGAAGCACCCAGCTGAAGCTCCAGGCTGAAGCACCCAGCTGAAGCACCCAGCTGAAACACCCAGCAGAAGCACTCAGCTGAAGCACCCAGCTAAAGCACCCAGCTGAAGCACCCAGCTGAAGTATTCAGCTGAAGCACTCAGCTGAAGCACCCAGGTGAAACTCCTAGCAGAAGCACCCAGCTGAAGCACCCAGCCGAAGCACCCAGCTAAAGAACTCAGCTGAAGCACCCGGCTGAAGCACCCAGCTGAAGCACCCAGCGGAAGCACTCAGCTGAAGCACCCAGCTGAAGCACCCAGCTGAAACTCTAGGCTGAAACACCCAGCAGAACTCAGCTGTATCACCCTGCTGAATCACTCAGCTGAAGCACCCAGCTGAAACACTCAGCTGATGCACCCAGCTGAAGCTGTATGCTGAAGCACCCAGTTGAAGCTCTAGGCTGAAGTACCCAGCTGAAGCTCCAGGCTGAAGAACCCAGCTGAAGCACCCAGCTGAAACACCCAGCAGAAGCACTCAGCTGAAGCACCCAGCTAAAACACCCAGCTGAAGCACTCAGCTGAAGTACCCAACTGAAACACTCAGCTGAAGCACCCAGGTGAAACTCCTAGCAGAAGCACCCAGCTGAAACACCCAGCCGAAGTACACAGCTGAAGCATCCAGCTGAAGCACCCAGCTGAAGCACTCAGCTGAAGCACCCAGCTGAAGCACCCAGCTGAAGCTCTATGCCGAAACACCCAGCAGAAGCACTCAGCTGTAGCACCCAGCTGAAGCGCTCAGCTGAAGCACCCAGCTGAAACACTCAGCTGACGCACCCAGCTGAAGCTCCAGGCTGAAGCACCCAGCTGAAGCTCTATGCTGAAGCACCCAGTTGAAGCTCTAGGCTGAAGGACCCAACTGAAGCACTAAGCTGAAGTACCCAGCTGAAGCACTCAGCTGAAGAACACAGCTGAAGCACCCAGCTGAAGCATCCAGCTGAAGCTTCAGGCTGAAGCACCCAGCTGAATCTCCAGGCTGAAGCATCCAGCTGAAGCTCCAGGCTGAAGCACCCAGCTGAAACACTCAGCGGAAGCACTCAGCTGAAGCACCCAGCTGAAGCACCCAGCTGAAGCTCTAGGGTAAAGCACCCAGCTGAAGCTCTAGGCTGAAGCACCCAGCTGAAGGTCTAGGCTGAAGCACCCAGCTGAAGCTCCAGGCTGTAGCACCCAGGTAAAGCTCCAGGCTGAAGCACCCAGCTGAAGCACCCAGCTGAAACACCCAGCAGAAGCACCCAGCTAAAGCACCCAGCTGAAGCACCCAGCTGAAGTATTCAGCTGAAGCACTCAGCTGAAGCACCCAGGTGAAACACCTAGCAGAAGCACCCAGCTGAAGCACCCAGCTGAAGCACCCAGTTGAAGAACTCAGCTGAAGCACCCAGCTGAAGCATCCAGCAGTAGCACTCAGCTGAAGCACCCAGCTGAAACACCCAGCTGAAGCTCTAGGCTGAAACACCCAGCAGAAGCACTCAGCTGTAGCACCCAGCTGAAGCACTCAGCTGAAGCACCCAGCTGAAACACTCAGCTGAAGCATCCAGCTGAAGCTCCAGGCTGAAGCAGCCAGCTGAAGTACCCAGCTGAAGCACTCAGCTGAAGCACCCAGGTGAAACACCTAGCAGAAGCACCCAGCTGAAGCACCCAGCTGAAGCACCCATCTGAAGAACTCAGCTGAAGCACCTTGCTAAATCACCCAGCTGAAGCACCCAGCTGAAGCACCCAGCTGAAGCTCTAGGCCGAAACACCCATCAGAAGCACTCAGCTGTAGCACCCAGCTGAAGCACTCAGCTGAAGCACCCGGCTGAAATACTCAGCTGAAGCACCCAGTTGAAGCTCCAGGCTGAAGCACCCAGCTGAAACTCCAGGCTGAAGCACCCAGCTGAAGCACCCGGCTGAAGATCTAGGCTGAAACACCCAGCAGAAGCACTCAGCTGAAGCACCCAGTTGAAGCACTTAGCTGAAGCACCCAGTTGAAACACTCAGCTGAAGCACCCAGCTGAAGTTCCAGGCTGAAGCACCCAGCTAAAGCTCCAGGCTGAAGCACCCAGCTGAAGCTCCAGGCTGAAGCACCCAGCTGAAGCACCCAGCTGAAGCACCCAGCTGAAGCACCCAACTGAAGCACCAGGCTGAATTACGCAGTGAGGCGGAGATATGATGGTATTCTTTAGAAAGGGATATAGAGAAGGAAGCGGAAGAGGGAATGAGAAAGGAAGATAAGTAAGAAAGCAGGAAAGGAGGGACAGAAGTAAACATCGAAGGCAGGAAAATAGGAAGGAAGGAGGAAGGCAGGGAAGAAGGGAAAAAGAGAAAAAGTGGAAGGCAGGGAGTGAAAGAGAAAGTAAGTGAAGGAAGAAGGCAGAGAAGTTGAGAAAAGGAGGAAAGAAGGAAGAGCTGTAAAAGATGGAATTAAGGAAAAAAAAAGTAAGGGGTCAGGGTATATAAAAAGAAGGAAAGGGAAAGAAATAGAGAGAGGAATATGATGAAGAACAGAGGAAAGGAAACGACACATTCGTGTCTTGTTCAGAAGAACACGGTGGTGTCTTGTTCTGAAGAACACGGTGGTGTCTTGTTCTGAAGAACACGGTGGTATCTTGTTCTGAAGAACACGGTGGTGTCTTGTTCTGAAGAACACGGTGGTATCTTGTTCTGAAGAACACGGTGGTGTCTTGTTCTGAAGAACACGGTTGTGTCTTGTTCTGAAGAACACGGTGGTATCTTGTTCTGAAGAACACGGTGGTATCTTGTTCTGAAGAACAGGGTGGTATCTTGTTCTGAAGAACACGGTGGTATCTTGTTCTGAAGAACACGGTGGTGTCTTGTTCTGAAGAACACGGTGGTGTCTTGTTCTTAAAACACGGTGGTGTCTTGTTCTGAAGAACACGGTGGTGTCTTGTTCTTAAGAACACGGTGGTGTCTTGTTGTGAAGAACACGGTGGTGTCTTGTTCTTAAGAACACGGTGGTGTCTTGTTCTGAAGAACACGGTGGTGTCTTGTTCTGAAGAACACGGTGGTGTCTTGTTCTGAAGAACACGGTGGTGTCTTGTTCTGAAGAACACGGTGGTGTCTTGTTTTGAAGAACACGGTGGTGTCTTGTTCTGAAGAACACGGTGGTGTCTTGTTCTGAAGAACACGGTGGTGTTTTGTTCTGAAGAACACGGTGGTGTCTTGTTCTGAAGAACACGGTGGTGTCTTGTTCTGAAGAACACGGTGGTGTCTTGTTCTGAAGAACACGGTGGTGTCTTGTTCTGAAGAAGACGGTGGTGTCTTGTTCTGAAGAACACGGTGGAGACTTGTTCTGAAGAACACGGTGGTGTCTTGTTCTGAAGAACACGGTGGTGTCTTGTTCTGAAGAACACGGTGGTGTCTTGTTTTGAAGAACACGGTGGTGTCTTGTTTTGAAGAACACGGTGGAGTCTTGTTCTGAAGAACACGTTGGTGTCTTGTTCTTAAGAACACGGTGGTGTCTTGTTTTGAAGAACACGGTGGTGTCTTGTTCTGAAGAACACGGTGGTGTCTTGTTTTGAAGAACACGGTGGAGTCTTGTTTTGAAGAACACGGTGGTGTCTTGTTCTGAAGAACACGGTGGTGTCTTGTTTTGAAGAACACGGTGGTGTCTTGTTTTGAAGAACACGGTGGTGTCTTGTTCTGAAGAACACGGTGGTGTCTTGTTTTGAAGAACACGGTGGTGTCTTGTTCTGAAGAACACGGTGGTGTCTTGTTTTGAAGAACACGGTGGAGTCTTGTTCTGAAGAACACGTTGGTGTCTTGTTCTTAAGAATACGGTGGTGTCTTGTTCTGAAGAACACGGTGGTGTCTTGTTTTGAAGAACACGGTGGTGTCTTGTTCTGAAGAACACGGTGGTGTCTTGTTTTGAAGAACACGTTGGTGTCTTGTTTTGAAGAACACGTTGGTGTCTTGTTTTGAAGAACACGGTGGTGTCTTGTTTTGAAGAACACGGTGGTGTCTTGTTCTGAAGAACACGGTGGTGTCTTGTTCTGAAGAACACGTTGGTGTCTTGTTTTGAAGAACACGTTGGTGTCTTGTTTTGAAGAACACGGTGTTGTCTTGTTTTGAAGAACACGGTGGAGTCTTGTTCTGAAGAACACGTTGGTGTCTTGTTCTTAAGAACACGGTGGAGTATTGTTCTGAAGAACACGGTGGTGTCTTGTTCTTAAGAACACGGTGGTGTCTTGTTTTGAAGAACACGGTGGTGTCTTGTTCTTAAGAACACGGTGGTGTCTTGTTTTGAAGAACACGGTGGTGTCTTGTTCTGAAGAACACGGTGGTGTCTTGTTTTGAAGAACACGGTGATGTCTTGTTTTGAAGAACACGGTGGTGTCTTGTTCTGAAGAACACGGTGATGTCTTGTTCTGAAGAACACGGTGGTGTCGTGTGTTGAAGAACACGGTGGTGTCTTGTTCTTAAGAACACGTTGGTGTCTTGTTCTGAAGAACACGGTGGTGTCTTGTTTTGAAGAACACGGTGGTGTCTTGTTTTGAAGAACACGGTGGTGTCTTGTTTTGAAGAACACGGTGATGTCTTGTTTTGAAGAACACGGTGGTGTCTTGTTTTGGAGAACACGGTGGTGTCTTGTTTTGAAGAACACGGTGGTGTCTTGTTTTGAAGAACACGGTGGTGTCTTGTTCTTAAGAACACGGTGGTGTCTTGTTTTGAAGAACACGTTGGTGTCTTGTTTTGAAGAACACGGTGGTGTCTTGTTTTGAAGAACACGGTGGTGTCTTGTTCTTAAGAACACGGTGGTGTCTTGTTTTGAAGAACACGGTGGTGTCTTGTTTTGAAGAACACGTTGGTGTCATGTTTTGAAGAACACGTTGGTGTCTTGTTCTGAAGAACACGGTGGTGTCTTGTTTTGAAGAACACGTTGCTGTCTTGTTTTGAAGAACACGTTGGTGTCTTGTTTTGAAGAACACGGTGGTGTCTTGTTCTGAAGAACACGTTGGTGTCTTGTTTTGAAGAACACGGTGGTGTCTTGTTTTGAAGAACACGGTGGAGTCTTGTTCTGAAGAACACGTTGGTGTCTTGTTCTTAAGAACACGTTGGTGTCTTGTTCTGAAGAACACGGTGGTGTCTTGTTTTGAAGAACACGTTGGTGTCTTGTTTTGAAGAACACGTTGGTGTCTTGTTCTGAAGAACACGTTGGTGTCTTGTTCTGAAGAACACGTTGGTGTCTTGTTCTTAAGAACACGTTGGTGTCTTGTTTTGAAGAACACGTTGGTGTCTTGTTTTGAAGAACACGGTGGTGTCTTGTTTTGAAGAACACGGTGGTGTCTTGTTTTGAAGAACACGTTGGTGTCTTGTTTTGAAGAACACGTTGGTGTCTTGTTCTGAAGAACACGTTGGTGTCTTGTTCTGAAGAACACGTTGGTGTCTTGTTTTGAAGAACACGGTGATGTCTTGTTCTTAAGAACACGTTGGTGTCTTGTTCTGAAGAACACGGTGGTGTCTTGTTTTGAAGAACACGGTGGTGTCTTGTTCTGAAGAACACGGTGGTGTCTTGTTTTGAAGAACACGGTGGTGTCTTGTTTTGAAGAACACGGTGATGTCTTGTTCTGAAGAACACGGTGGTGTCTTGTTTTGAAGAACACGGTGGTGTCTTGTTTTGAAGAACACGGTGATGTCTTGTTCTGAAGAACACGGTGGTGTCTTGTTCTGAAGAACACGGTGGTGTCGTGTGTTGAAGAACACGGTGGTGTCTTGTTTTGAAGAACACGGTGATGTCTTGTTCTGAAGAACAATGTTGTGTCTTGTTTTGAAGAACACGGTGGAGTCTTGTTCTGAAGAACATGGTGGTGTCTTGTTTTAAAGAACACGGTGGAGTATTGCTCTGAAGAACACGGTGGTGTCTTGTTCTGAAGAACACGGTGGTGTCTTGTTCTGAAGAACACGGTGGTATCTTGGTCTGAAGAACATGGTTGTCTCTTGTTCTGAAGAACATGATGGTGTTTTGGTCTGAAGAACACGGTGGTCTCTTGTTCTGAAGAACATGATGGTATCTTGGTCTGAAGAACACGGTTGGTCTCTTGTTCCGAAGAACATTTTGGTGTCTTGGTCTGAAGATGATGGTATCTTGGTCTGAAATTCACTGCCTGAGTGTGCGTGAGAGACACAGCAACACGGTCATGCTGGGAAGCTTCTATACTGACATAAGTCTATTTCTTTCTAAACACTTCAAATATTAATTAATGATGATACCAAACATTGTTTCAAATCGTAATGACACGATTGCAAACAAATCATACCACGGGCGGGGTCAGAACCCGCGATCAGAGAGTCTTAAAACTCCTGACCGTCGCGTTAGCCACTAGGCCAGCTAGCCACAATAAGATTAATCCAACTATGTATATGTATGCACCGTAGGAAGGTTAGCATAGGCACCACTGTGACCACAAATGCAAGTTTTTACAGACGATCACGGGTTCTAACCTCACCCGTGGTATGGTTTGTTTACAGTCGTGTCATTACGATTTCGTGAGTCATGTTGACGGCTTTGAGGGGACTTGAGCTAGAGTTCGTCACGCCCACGCTAGCTGGAGATTCATCTGTGAAAACTTGCATTGTTTCAAAATTGACAGGAAATGATATATAATACAGACATACTAGTAGCACTTATGCTCCGCATGACACTAAAACAAAGAAATGGTAGCTGTAGCGCAATAACATTTGGATACACAAAAGGCCTAGGAACCAGGTCCCGAAAGGGTTTACGGGAATACATCTGGATTTATATATACAGTTCACTTACTTGTTGAGAGCAGATTTAGTGAAATTGCTTAACATGTTTGGTATCTTATTTTCATTGATACGATATCTTGACATATCATTTATATTATTATACTGTTTATCTATATTCCTCAATAAGTTGACAATTAAGAGCATAGTGTTCAAGATAGATAGATAGATAGATAGATAGATAGATAGACAGACAGATAGATAGATAGATAGATAGATAGATAGATAGATAGATAGATAGACAGATAGAGAGAGAGAGAGAGAGAGAGAGAGAGAGAGAGAGAGAGAGTCACTGGATCGATCCAAAGTCAGCTGTGTGGTAGCACTGGACATTGCTGGTGCTTTCGACAAGGTGTGGCACCAGGACCTCTTAGCAAAACTGCAAGCTCTGGGAATTGTAGGCTCTATGCTATGTCTCCTCGGTGATTACCTTCATGGTAGATCTCTAAGGGTAGTTCTCAATGGAACGGAATCAGCAAGACATCCTATTGGGACAAGTGTTTCACAAGGAAGCGTTCTGGGACCTTTCTTATGGAATGTCTACTTCAATGACCTTCATCTCATCACAGAATCCCATGCATACGCAGACGACTGTACACTGACATTCACTTATCCAAGAGAAGAAATGCCAGCTGCTCTAAGTTACATCAATCACCAGCTCAGAGCTATATCAGATGGGGAAATAGATGGCAAGTAACATTTGCACCTGAGAAAACACAGATAATGATGATCTCTAGGCACCATGATGGTAATGCCGGTGCAGTAGTAAGGATGAATGGGAGAGTGGTGGCACCTGGGAAAGAAGTTGATATCCTTGGGGTGAAATTTGACTCCAAACTTACCATGAAAACCACGTTGTAAATCTTGCAAACAAGGCAGCCAGGAAGCTTACAACACATCGCCGTATCTCGCATCTGCTTGTCAGCAGGGGTTGCAAGATTTTGTACTAGGCACAAGTACGCTCATACCTTGAGTATGCTACACTTTCTTGGTTTGCCTGCCCCCCTTCTCATTTGGGACTACTTGGCAGAGTAGAGAACAGAGCAAGACGTCTCATCTCTCGCCTGGACCCATCCTGGATAGATCTGTCATTTCAGCAGAGCCTTCAACACAGGAGGGATGTGGGTGGCCTTACTGTTATGTACAAGGCCAATATTGTCAAAGTACCACACTTGGATCCACTTCCAAGACAGCGTGAAACCAACTTTTATACCACAAAACGGGCAGAAAGCAGCAACTTCACTCTGGCTGTACCCTTCTCCAGAACATCACTCCATCTGAGATCATATATACCCAGGATGACTCGAGTATGGAACACATTCGTACAGCATAATGATGTCAACGAGATAACGTCAGTTGATCAAATGAAAATGCTGGCCCACAGATGGCTCCAACTTCATCCTGTTCCCTACTTGTATGTCTCATAACAATAAAAATGCTTTGAAATGAGCTGATGTAGGTAACAGCTCTTAGCTTGTCAATAAAGTTAGGAATCCTTAACCTGTAAATAGCTTGTCAGTAAAACTAGGGATCCTTAACCTTGTTAAACCCTGTGTAAAAAAAGAGAGAGAGAGAGAGAGAGAGAGAGAGAGAGAGAGAGAGAGAGAGAGAGAGAGAGAGAGAGAGGGGGGGGGAGAGAGAAATGGGTGAGCAGTTATGACCTTCTGAAGGAAAGTAGAGTGGCCCAGATCCTAAGAGTAAATGGCAAAACTAGGCTTGTCACCTCAACACGACCCTGACGTCTGCTGAAACACGAGGAGGTATTAACTGGCAGCTGTGGTATTTAAGCCTAGTGACTCCTGCAACAGTGACTGTAGTGATACCGGCAACAATGACAGTAGTGACACCTGCAACAGTGACTGTAGTAACACCTGCAACACTGACTATAATGACAGCTTTAACAATGACTGCAATAACACCTTCAACAGTGACTTGTGACGCCTGCAACAGTGACTGTAGGAACACCTTCAACATTGACTGTAGTGACACCTGCAACAGTGACTACAATAACATCTGCATCGGTGACTGTAACAACATTCTTAACATCGACTGTAGTGACATCTGTAACGGTGACTGCAATAATACCTGCAATAGTGACTGTAATGATACCAGCAACAGTGAGTGTAGTGACACCTGCAACAGTGACTGTATTCACACCTGCAACAGTGACTGTAGTAACACCTGCAACAGTGACTGTAGTAACACCTGCAACAGTGACTGTAGTAACACCTGCAACAGGGACTGTAGTAACACCTGCAACAGTGAATGTAGTGACACCTACAACAGTGACTGTAGTGACACCTGCAGTAGTGACTGTAATGATACGAGCAACATTGATTGTAGTGACACCAGCAGCAGTGACTATTCACATCTGCAACACTTACTGTAGTGACACCTGCAACAGTGACTGTAGTGACACCTGCAACAGTGACTGTAGTAATACATGCAACGGGTACTGTAGTGACACCTACAAAAGTCACTGCAACAGTGACTGTAATGACACATGAAAAAATGTAGAGATACAAATCAATCCATTATAGAGGAACGTTTCATTCCTTTATAGAGGAACGTTTCATTCCTTTATAGAGGAACGTATAATTGCATTACAGAGGCACGTATAATTCCATTATATAGATATGTATCATTTCATTATGTAGATATGTATTATTTCATTACAGATAAGTATTATTCCATTAGAGATGTATGTATTTCAAACGCGGCCTAATGAGTGATGGCCTGGCCCATCATGCTGTTTGATCCTCCCTGCACGCAGTCAGACCAAGGTGCCAACAGCCTGGCTGATCGGTAATGGTCTGCAGTGGAAGTGATTGTAGATGAATGGTTCAGAGAACCGACATGTTGTTGAATTAGACACATGTGCAACTCTTGGGTATCTTTATTGAGGAAACGTTTCACCATACAGTGGCTTCATCAGTCCATACAAAGGAGAAACTTGAAGAACAGGAGGAGAATGAGGTAATCAGTCCCTCAGCCTTGAGTCGATGTGGTCAGTCCATCAATCTTGAATAGAATACGGCATATGAGCGGAGAAGCAACTTATAAACCGTAGACAGGTGAGCGGCAGCAGTCGTAGGTGGTGTCACATTTCACATTTCAACAACATGTCGGTTCTCTGAACCATTCATCTACAAACCTGTCAGACACTGCAACTTCTTGGGATCTTAATACTTGGGAATTCTTCACTTGCCTAACCCTTGGGCACGACCTACTTCCACATTGGACAAATGTGACACCACCTACGACTGCTGCCGCTCACCTGTCTACGGTTTATAAGCTGCTTCTCCGCTCATGTGCCGTATTCTAATCAAGATTGATGGACTGACTACATCGACTCAAGGCTGAGGGACTGATTACCTCATTCTCCTCCTGTTCTTCAAGTTTCTCCTTTGTATGGACTGATGAAGCCACTGTGTGGCGAAACGTTTCCTCAATAAAGATACCCAAGAGTTGCACATGTGTCTAATTCAACAGTGGAAGTGATCAGTTTCCTCCTGAGGACAGTTAGACACCAACTGGTAATTTTTTTTTCTATACACGGTGGCACAAACCTTTTCTTCTTCATTTACGGTCACTGAATTCTCTCTCTAGGCTAGGTTAGGTTAGGTGAGGTTTGTCAGGAAACAGGGCAAGTGTTTCCCAACGCGGGTCTTAGTCAAATGATTACCCGCCGTTGGAGCTTTTGGTCATCTGACCGAGGCCTACCGCTGGCTCAAAGGTCCAACCCTTTAAAAATTATGGTCCTAGTTATAACCATTTCTTTATTGTTCAGGCTAATTGAATATTCTCCTTATGCTTATTGAGTTATCTGCTCTTTATTGAGTTGTTTAGTACCGCCTGCTGAGCTTCTTGCTCAGCTGAGTGTCACGTGAGGTCACAGACCCTGAGCTGCTCTGGGGATTAGTGTGGACGGTTACAAAGCATGGCTTGCTTCTGCAGTGTTTTAAAAATTGAGGTTAGAGAGTTGAAGGAGGAGGTCTTGCTTCTCCAGGAGGAGATTAGGAGGCTGAAGGTCCACCTCAATGGGTCTGGGAGAGAGTGTGAGGTGGCTGGAGTTGTGGGGAATGAGGCTTCTAGCAGTGAGGTGCAGTCTGTCTCTCGCTGTGAGGAGGCTGTAGTTGGGGAGGTAGCAACGGCTACCAGCAGTGAGGTGCAGTCCAGCACCTGCTACAAGTGGCGAGTGGTTCACAGTAATGGAAGGCGCATCAGAGTAAGGAAAGTTAAGAGTGAAGATCTGAAGGTAGGAAATCGCTTCTCTGTTCTTCAGGATGAATGTACTTCAGTGGCCAGTGAAGGTAAGGGTACTACTGCCCCTGCTAATGGAGGTAAGCGCATTCTTGTGGTTGGTGACTCTCAGGTAAGATATATTGACCGTGCTTTTTGTAATAGGAATAAGAAGATGAGAGATAGAGTGTGCTTCCCTGGAGCTGGTGTTGGGACATTGTCAACAGGCTGGATAATATCATGTCAGGTAATGGGAACAAGCCCATTATCTGTCTCAGTGCTGGTGGAAATGATATTGGGAAGGGTAGGAGAGAAGAGCTGCTAGATAAGTACAGGTCAGCTATAGATTTCATTAAGTCTAAGGGAGGGATCCCAATCATATGTAGCATCTTGCCTAGAAGGGGAGTAGGAAATGAATGGTTGTCTAGGGCAATTGGTGTAAATTGCTGGCTAGACAGATACTGCAAGGAACTTGCAATCCCATTCATTGACAACTGGAACAACTTTTATGGCAAACATGATATGTATGCAAGGGATGGGGTACATCTCTCTGGGGCTGGGGTGGTAGCACTTGCAGACTCGATTGAGAAGGCCATTGGTGAAATGCCTATGATTTTAAACTGATGGAAGATAGAGGTATGGGTGTGTGTGGGAAACAAGCAGGTTGCAACACTTGGGTTGGAAACAGTAAATGTATAAAAGGCATTCAGCATGAAGTTATAAATAAAGACAATAGATCAGGTCAGCAAACAAAGGGGGACAGCAGAGGGCAGCAAGGGACTAGCTCCCTTAAGGTTTACTATACTAATAGCAGGAGTGTAAGAAATAAGATAGATGAGCTAAGATTAATTGCAAGTGCAGGAAACATAGATATTATTGCTATAACAGAGACCTGGCTCAATCTGAAAGATAGAGAGATGCCCTCTGAATGTCACATACAAGGCTATAAATTATTCCACACTGACAGGGTCAACAGGAAAGGTGGTGGAGTAGCGATGTATGTCAGAGACAATTTAAATTGTTGTGTTAGAGAAGATATTAAATTAGAAGCGTCAGCCACTGAATCTGTTTGGTTACAGCTTCTCGAGGGCCGAGAAAAACTAATTTTGGGTGTGATTTACAGGGCCCCAAATCTTGATAGGGAGTGCAGTAAACTTCTATGGGACGAAATTCGTAAGGCATCTACATACGAAAATGTTGTGCTAATGGGAGATTTCAACTATAGACAGATTGACTGGAGAAATTTGACAGGAAATTTAGAGTCAGGTGACTTTCTTGATACGATCCAGGATTGTTTTTTAAAACAGTTTGTGACAGAGCCAACTAGGGGAAATAACCTCCTTGACTTGGTTCTTGCCAGTAGGGAAACACTAATTAATAATCTTGAGGTTAATGATGAGCTTGGGGAAAGTGATCACAAATCACTCAGTTTTAATATATCATGGAATTCCCCTAATAATGGCAATCAAGTCTCCGTCCCTGACTTTCGCTTGGCTGATTTCATAGGACTGAAAAATTACTTAGGTGGGCTGAACTGGAATGACCTGACTAAGGGTCAGGTAGGTGGTGATGGTTGCCGATATGATGCTTTCCAGGGCATAGTTCTAGCTGCTCAGTCAAATTATGTTCCAAATAGGGAAATCAGATCAAACAAAAATGATCCTAAATGGATGAACAATAGATTAAAATATCTGATTGGTCAAAAGAGAGGCATATATAGGCAAATCAAAAGAGGAGAGGGGCAATTGAGAAATCGATATATTCAGTTAAAGAGAGAAATAAAAAAGGGAATTAGAAAAGCAAAAAGAGATTATGAGGTTAAAGTTGCAAGAGAATCGAAGACTAACCCAAAAGGATTCTTTCAGGTATACAGAAGTAAGATCAGGGACAAGATAGGCCCACTCAAAAGTTCCTCGGGTCAGCTCACTGACAGTGATAAGGAAATGTGTAGAATTTTTAACACATACTTCCTCTCAGTTTTTACACAGGAGGATACCAGCGATATTCCAGTAATGATAAATTATGTAGAACAGGACGATAATAAACTGTGCACTATTAGGGTCACAAGTGACATGGTCCTTAGGCAAATACATAAATTAAAACCTAACAAATCCCCAGGCCCTGATGAACTGTATGCAAGGGTTCTAAAGGAATGTAAAGAGGAGCTTAGCACACCTTTGGCTAATCTTTTCAACATATCACTACAAACTGGCATGGTGCCAGATAAGTGGAAAATGGCAAATGTGATACCTATTTTCAAAACAGGTGACAGGTCCTTAGCTTCGAACTATAGACCAATAAGCCTAACCTCCATAGTGGGAAAATTTATGGAATCAATAATTGCCGAGGCAGTTCGTAGCCACCTTGAAAAGCATAAATTAATCAACGAATCTCAGCATGGTTTTACAAAGGGGCGTTCCTGCCTTACGAATTTATTAACTTTTTTCACTAAGGTATTTGAGGAGGTAGATCATGGTAATGAATATGATATTGTGTATATGGACTTCAGTAAGGCTTTTGACAGGGTCCCACATCAGAGACTATTGAGGAAAATTAAAGCACATGGAATAGGAGGAGAAATTTTTTCATGGATAGAGGCATGGTTGACAAATAGGCAGCAGAGAGTTTGCATAAATGGGGAGAAATCAGAGTGGGGAAGCGTCACGAGCGGTGTTCCACAGGGGTCAGTGTTGGGCCCCCTGCTGTTCACAATCTACATAAACGACATAGATGAGGGCATAAAGAGCGACATCGGCAAGTTTGCCGATGACACCAAAATAGGCCGTCGAATTCATTCTGACGAGGACATTCGAGCACTCCAGGAAGATTTGAATAGACTGATGCAGTGGTCGGAGAAGTGGCAGATGCAGTTTAATATAGACAAATGCAAAGTTCTAAATGTTGGACAGGACAATAACCATGCCACATATAAACTAAATAATGTAGATCTTAATATTACGGATTGCGAAAAAGATTTAGGAGTTCTGGTTAGCAGTAATCTGAAACCAAGACAACAGTGCATAAGTGTTCGCAATAAAGCTAATAGAATCCTTGGCTTCATATCAAGAAGCATAAATAATAACAGTCCTCAGGTTGTTCTTCAACTCTATACATCCTTGGTTAGGCCTCATTTAGATTATGCTGCACAGTTTTGGTCACCGTATTACAGAATGGATATAAATTCTCTGGAAAATGTACAAAGGAGGATGACAAAGTTGTTCCCATGTATCAGAAACCTTCCCTATGAGGATAGACTGAGGGCCCTGAAACTGCACTCTCTAGAAAGACGTAGAATTAGGGGGGATATGATTGAGGTGTATAAATGGAAGACAGGAATAAATAAAGGGGATGTAAATAGTGTGCTGAAAATATCTAGCCTAGACAGGACTCGCAGCAATGGTTTTAAGTTGGAAAAATTCAGATTCAGGAAGGATATAGGAAAGTACTGGTTTGGTAATAGAGTTGTGGATGAGTGGAACAAACTCCCAAGTACCGTTATAGAGGCCAGAACGTTGTGTAGCTTTAAAAATAGGTTGGATAAATACATGAGTAGATGTGGGAGGGTGTGAGTTAGACCTGATAGCTTGTGCTACCAGGTCGGTTACCGTGTTCCTCCCTTAAGTCAATGTGACCTGACCTGACTAGGTTGGGTGCATTGGCTTAAGCCGGTAGGAGACTTGGACCTGCCTCGCATGGGCCAGTAGGCCTTCTGCAGTGTTCCTTCGTTCTTATGTTCTTATGTATAAGGAGTAAGCTCAGTCAGCAGACTATAAATGAATCTGCTCAGTGTTTTCCTGCGTTCCGCTGAGTACAACTTGATGGACTGTTGGTGTAGCCCAACGATTTATATGCTTAAAGAGGCAGTAAAAGTTCTCTGTTCATTCCGTAGAACAGCAGTTTGCATCTCCTTTACACGGGAGTGTTACTGAACGGCAGTGTTCCCGTTCAACAGTGTTAGTGTACAACAAGCAATGTTCACATCAACAGTATTAGTGTGCAGCAAGCAGAGTTCCCATCAATAGTGTTGTTGTATAGCAAGCAGTGATCCCATCAGCAGTGTTATTGCACAGCAAGCAGAGTTCCCATCAACAGTGTTAGTTTACGGCAAGCAGTGTTCCCATCAACAGTGTTGTTGCATAGCAAACAGTGTTCCCATCAACAGTGTTGTTGCATAGCAAACAGTGTTCCCATCAAGTGTTAGTGTACAACAAGCAATGTTCCCATCAACAGTATTAGTGTGCAGCAAGCAGAGTTCCCATCAACAGTGTTAGTGAACAACAAGCAATGTTCCCATCAACAGTATTAGTGTGCAGCAAGCAGAGTTCCCATCAACAGTGTTGTTGTATAGCAAGCAGTGATCCCATCAACAGTGTTATTGTACAGCAAGCAGAGTTCCCATCAACAGTGTTAGTTTACGGCAAGCAGTGTTCCCATCAACAGTGTTGTTGCATAGCAAACAGTGTTCCCATCAACAGTGTTAGTGTACAGCAAGCAGTGTTCCCATCAACAGTGTTGTTATATAGCAAGCAGTGTTCCCATCAACAGCGTTAGTGTACAGCAAGCAGAGTTCCCATCAACAGTGTTAGTGTACAGGAAGCAGTGTTCCCATTAACAGAGTTTGTGTACAGCACGCAGTGTTCCCATCAACAGTGTTAGTGTACAGCAAGCAGTGGTCCCATCAACAGTGTCAGTGTACAGCAAGCAAAGTTCCCATCAACAGTGTCAGTGTACAGCAAGCAGTGTCCCCACCAACAGTGTTAGCGTACAGCAAGCAGTGTTCCCATCAACAGAGTTTGTGTACAGCAAGCAGTGTTCCCATCAACAGTGTTAGCGTACAGCAAGCAGTGTTCCCATCAACAGAGTTTGTGTACAGCAAGCAGTGTTCCCATCAACAGTGTTAGTGTACAGCAAGCAGTGTTCCCATCAACTGTGTTAGTGTACAGCAAGCAGTGTTCCCATCAACAGAGTTTGTGTACAGCAAGCAGTGTTCCCATCAAGAGTGTTAGTATACAGCAAGCAGTGTTCCCATCAACAGTGTTAATGTACAGCAAGCAGTGTTCCCTTCATCAGTGTCAGTTTACAGCAAGCAGTGTTCCCACTAACAGTGTTAGTGTACAGCAAGCAGTGTTCCCATCAACAGTGTCAGTGTACAGCAAGCAGTGTTCCCATCAACAGTGTCAGTGTTAATGTACAGCAAGCAGTGTTCCCATTAACAGTGTTAATGTACAGCAAGCAGTGTTCCCACTAACAGTGTTAGTGTACAGCAAGCAGTGTTCCCATCAACAGTGTCAGTGTTAATGTACAGCAAGCAGTGTTCCCATTAACAGTGTTAATGTACAGCAAGCAGTGTTCCCATCAACAGTGTCAGTGTACAGCAAGCAGAGTTCCCATCAACAGTGTCAGTGTACAGCAAGCAGAGTTCCCATCAACAGTGTCAGTGTACAGCAAGCAGTGTTCCCACTAACAGTGTTAGTGTACAGCAAGCAGTGTTCCCATCAACAGTGTCAGTGTTAATGTACAGCAAGCAGTGTTCCCATTAACAGTGTTAGTGTACAGCAAGCAGTGTTCCCTTCATCAGCGTCAGTGTACAGCAAGCAGTGTTCCCATTAACAGTGTTAGTGTACAGCAAGCAGTGTTCCCATCAACAGTGTCAGTGTACAGCAAGCAGAGTTCCCATCAACAGTGTCAGTTTGCAGCAAGCAGTGTTTCCATCAACAGTGTTAGTGTACAGCAAGCAGAGTTCCCATGAACAGTGTTAGTGTACAGCAAGCAGAGTTCCCATCAACAGTGTTAGTGTACAGCAAGCAGTGTTCCCATCAACAGTGTTAGTGTACAGCAAGCAGTGTTCCCATCAACAGTGTTAGTGTACAGCAAGCAGAGTTCCCATCAACAGTGTTAGTGTACAGCAAGCAGTGTTCCCATCAACAGTGTTAGTGTACAGCAAGCAGAGTTCCCATCAACAGTGTCAGTGTACAGCAAGCAGTGTTCCCATCAACAGTGTTAGTGTACAGCAAGCAGTGTTCCCATCAACAGTGTTAGTGTACAGCAAGCAGAGTTCCCATCAACAGTGTTAATGTACAGCAGCAGTGTTTATATCTCAACAGTGTTAGTGTACAGCAAGCAGTGTTCCCATCAACAGCTTTGTTGTATAGCAAGCAGTGTTCCCATGAACAGTGTTAGTGTACAGCATGCAGTGTTCCTATTAACAGTGATAGTGTACAGCAAGCAGTGTTCCCATGAACAGTGTCAGTGTACAGCAAGCAGTGTTCCCATCAACAGTGTTAGTGTACAGGAAGCAGTGTTCCCATCAACAGGGTCAGTGTACAGCAAGCAGTGTTCCCATCAACAGTGTCAATGTACAGCAAGCAGTGTTCCCATCAACAGTGTTATTGTACAGCAAGCAGTGTTCTCATCAACTGTGTTGTTGTACAGCAGTGTTCCCATCAACAGTGTCAGTGTACAGCAAGCAGTGTCTCGATCAACAGTGTCAGTGTACAGCAAGCAGTGTTCCCATCAACAGTGTTATTGTACAGCAAGCAGTGTTCTCATCAACTGTGTTGTTGTACAGCAGTGTTCCCATCAACAGTGTCAGTGTACAGCAAGCAGTGTTCCCATCAACAGTGTTAGTGTACAGCAAGCAATGTCCCCATCAAAGGTGTTAGTGTACAGCAAGCAGTGTACCCATCAACAGTGTCGGTGTACAGCAAGCAGTGTTCCCATCAACACTGTTAGTGTACAGCAAGCAGTGTTCCCATCAACAGTGTTAGTGTACAGCAAGCAGTGTTCTCATCAACACTGTTAGTGTACAGCAAGCAGTGTTCCCATCAACACTGTTAGTGTACAGCAAGCAGTGTTCCCATCACCAGTGTTAGTGTACAGCAAGCAGTGTTCCCCTCAACAGTGTCGGTGTACAGCAAGCAGTGTTCCCATTAACAGTGTCAGTGTACAGCAAGCAGTGTTCCCCTCAACAGTGTCGGTGTACAGCAAGCAGAGTTCCCATTAACAGTGTCAGTGTACAGCAAGCAGTGTTCCCATGAACAATGTCAGTGAACAGCAAGCAGTGTTCCCATCAACAGTGTTAATGTACAGCTAGCAGTGTTTATATCAACAGTGTTAGTGTATAGCAAGCAGTGTTCCCATGAACAGTGTTAGTGTACAGCAAGCAGTGTTCCCATGAACAGTGTCAGTGTACAGCAAGCAGTGTTCCCATCACCAGTGTTGTTGTATAGCAAGCAGTGTTCCCGTAAACAGTGTTAGTGTACAGCAAATAGTGTTCCCATCAACAGTGTTAATGTAAAGCAAGCAGTGTTCCCATCAACAGTGTCAGTGTACAGAAAGCAGAGTTCCCATCAACAGTGTTAGTGTACAACAAGCAGAGTTCCCATTAACAGTGTCAGTGTACAGCAAGCAGTGTCCCCATCAAGATTGTCAGTGTACAGCAAGCAGTGTCCCCATCAAGATTGTCAGTGTACAGCAAGCAGTGTCCCCATCAAGATTGTCAGTGTACAGCAAGCAGTGTTCCTTTCAACAGTGATACACGCTCCTTCGGTAATGTCATCACTAGCTTAGTAACACTTGGTTTGAAGGTTCTTTCATTACCCAGTATGAAGAATTGAGTCACTTGTGCAACGTATGGGAATCTTTATTAAAGAAACGTTTCGCCACACAGTGCCTTCATCAGTCTTATACAAAGCAGGAAGGTATAAAGAGAGGAGGAGTTTGAGGTAATCAGTCCCTCAGCCTGGAGTGGATGTGTTCAGTCCATGAATCTTGTAGAAAGTACAGCACAGGGTTGTAGACTTGGCTCTATACTGTATTCAGGTGAGGCGAAGCAGGAGGAGGTTAGGTGATAGTGGAACCATCCACTAGTCTAAGTAGATCTTCGTCCAAAGATTGGACAAGTTTTGAAGAATTGTTTGTATCAAGATCCCTGTCTCCCACATCTGTCAGACACTGCATCATCATGGGATCTTGATACAAGATCCCATGATTATTTTATTATTGTTATTAAAACTATTATTATAATTATTATTTTTTTGTTATTATTATTATTATTATTATTATTATTATTATTATTATTATTATTATTATTATTATTATTATTATTATTATTATGTTAACAAGTTGACAATCTCCCACAAAGGCAGGGTTACCCGAAAAACTTTCACCATCATTCACATTATCACTGTCTTGCCAGAGGCGCGCAGGTACGACAGTTCAGATGACACTCCACACAGCAAATATCCCAAACCCCTTCTTTAGAGTGCAGGCATTATACTTCCCACCTCCAGGACTCAAGTCCTGCTAACCAGTTTCCCTGAATCTCTTTACAAACTATTAAAGTGCTCACACTCCAACAGCTCATCAGGTTCCAAAAAAACAACTGTCACCACTCTTATCTAAAACACTCATACATGCCTGCTGTATGTCCAAGTCTCTTGCACACAAAATCTCCTTTATCCCCTCCCTCCATCCTTTCCTAGAACGACCCCTACCCCGCCTTCCCTCTACTACAGATTTATATATCCTCCAAGTCAACTTATTTTGCTCCATCCTTTCCAAATGACCAAAACACCTCAACAACCCCTCTTTACCCCTCTAAATAATACTTTTAGTAACTCCACACCTTCCCCTAATCTCCAAACTTGAATTCTCTGCATAATATTTACACCCCACACATTGCCCTCTGACACACTATCTTCACTGCCTCCAGCTTCCTCCTTGCTGCAACATTCGCCATACATGCTTCACACCCATATAAGAGTGTTGGTACCATTATACTCCCATACATTCTATTCTTTGCTTCCACGGATAACGTTCTTTGTCTCCATATATACCTCGATGTGCTACCCACCTTCTTCCCTTCATCAGTTTTATGGTTTACCTCGTCTTTCATATACCATCCGCCGACACGTCCGCTCCCAAATATCTGAACACATTCACTTCTTACATGCTTCCTCCCTCCAACCTGATATCCAGTTTTTCATTACCTAACTTGTTTGATTCCCTCATCACCTCACTCTTGTCTATGTTCATCTTCAACTTACTATATTGTTATTAAAATTATTATTATTTATTGTTGTGTAGTGTAGCTGTATGAAGTAGTAGTAGGTAGTAGGTAGGTAGTAGGTGATAGTAGGTGGGAGTAGTGGTATGGTAGTGGAGTAGTAGTAGTAGTAGTAATAGTAGTAGTAGTAGTAGTAGTAGTAGTAGTAGTAGCATTAGAAGTAGTGGTAATAGTAGTAGTAGTAGTAGTAGTATCAGTAGTTATTTCGTGCATTTATTCAAGAAAACTAGCTGAAATTTTATCCTCGTTGAACATCATAATGTTGCCTGTTGTTGACTGCAAGATCTGGATGGTCACAATGACGTTCCTTGCAGTTAACTGCAAGTCCTGAATGAACATTTGCAAACAGGTGTGCTGTTCCCCCTTGGATGTGTAGTACACTATGACAAGTCATGTATCATCTGCCGAGGATGATACAGACGGTGATACAGAGATTGATATAGAGGATGATACAGAGGATGATACAGAGGATGATACAGAGGATGATATAGAGGATGATACAGTGGATGATACAGAGGATGATACAGAGGATGATATAGAGGATGATACAGTGGATGATACAGAGGATGATACAGAGGATGATACAGAGGATGATATAGAGGATGATACAGTGGATGATACAGAGGATGATACAGTGGATGATATAGAGGATGATACAGAGGATGATACAGAGGATGATACAGTGGATGATATAGAGGATGATACAGAGGATGATATAGAGGATGATACAGAGGATGATACAGAGGATGATATAGAGGATGATACAGAGGATGATATAGAGGATGATACAGCCCTAAGAGAGAAAGAGAGAGAGATAGAGAGAGAGAAAGAGAGAGAGAGAGAGAGAGAGAGAGAGAGAGAGAGAGAGAGAGAGAGGGAGAGAGAGAGAGATTAGAGAGAGAGAGAGAGAGAGAGAGAGAGAGAGAGAGAGAAGAGAGAGAGAGAGGACAGACAAGGACAGACAAGGTTATCTGCCTGATGAACATTCCACCTCTAAATCGACAGGATAGGACCACCTCTACTAGTAGTCAGAGAAAGCTGACCTCTTTGCTGAACACTTTGCTACCCAAAATGCAGGATTCTGATCCAGCAAAGGGACCCTCCTTGGCTAGCTGCAGAACTGTATCAAAACTGTCAGGGGTGACAATAAGGCAGGGAGGAGGTGCATTTCCTTCACTTAAATCACTTGACCAGAAAAGGCTGTAGGGCCCAGACAAGTTGAGCCCAAGATTGTTGAGAAGATGTGCAGACCAGCTAGCAGCACCTCTAACTCGCATCTTTCAGCACTGCCTAGTACAGTGCAAATGGCCCTCTCCATGGAAAGAAGGCAAATGTAGTCCCTGTTCACAAAAAAGAAGAGCAGAGCAGAAATCAGCAACTACAGACCAGTGTCACTCCTGTCAATCACTGGTAAGATCCTTGAGACAATAATCTCAAGACAAATGACAGATTTTTTTGACTACCACTCACTACTTTGTGATCGTCAATATGGCTTCAGGAAAGGTTACTCTGCTGCTGATCTGTTGTTAAACCTCTCCACTAAGTGGCACCAGTCACTGGATGAATCCAAAGTTAGCTGTGTGGTAGCACTGGACATTGCTGGCGCTTTCGACCGGGTGTGGCACCAGGGCCTCTTAGCAAAACTTCAAGCACTGGGAATTGCAGGCTCTACGCTATGTCTCCTCAGTGATTACCTTCATGGTAGATCTCTAAGTGTAGTCCTCAATGGAACGGAATCAGCAAGACATCCTATTAGGGGCAAGCGTTCCACAAGGAAGTGTGCTGGGTCCACTGTTATGGAATGTCTACTTCAACGACCTTCTTCATCTCATCCCAGAATCACATGCATATGCAGACGACTGTACACTGACATTCACTTATCCAAGAGAAGAAATGCCAGCTGCTCTAAGCTACATCAATCACCAGCTGAGAGCTATATCAGCTTGGGGAAATAGATGGCAAGTAACATTTGCACCTGAGAAAACGCAAATGAAGATCGTCTCTAGGCACCATGATGGTAATGCTGGTGCAGTAGTGAGGATGAATGGGACGATGTTGGCACCTGGAAGAAGTTGATATCCTTGAGGGGTGAAATTTGACTCCAAACTAACCATGAAGAACCATGTTGTAAATCTTGCAAACAAGGCAGCCAGGAAAGCTTACAGCACTTCGCCGTATCTCGCATCTGCTTGACAGTAGGGGTTGCAAGATACTGTACGAGGCACAAGTACGCTCACACCTTGAGTATGCTCCACTTTCTTGGTTTGCCTGACCCCCTCTCATCTGCGACTGCTTGACAGAGTAGAGAACAGAGCAAGACGTCTCATCTCTCGCCTGGACCCATCCTGGATGGATCTGTCATTTCAGCAGAGCCTTCAACATATGAGGGATGTGGGTGGCCTTACAGTTATGTACAAGGCCAATATTGTCAAAATACCACCATTGGATCCACTTCGAGGACAGCGCGAAACAAGCTTTTATGCCACAAGACGGGCAGAAAGCAGCAACTTCACTCTGGCTGTACCCTTCTCCAGAACATCACTCCATCTGAGATCATACATACCCAGGATGACTCGAGTATGGAACACATTCGTTCAGCATAATGATGTCAACGAGATAACGTCAGTTGATCAAATGAAAATGCTGGCCCACAGATGGCTCCAACTTCATCCTGTTCCCTACTTGTATGTCTCATAACAATAAAAATGCTTTCAAATGAGCTGATGTAGGTAACAGCTCTTGGACTTGTCAATAAAGTTAGGAATCCTTAACCTGTAAATAGCTTGTCAATAAAGCTAGGGATCCTTAACCTTGTCAAACCATGGGTGCAGAGAGAGAGAGAGAGAGAGAGAGAGAGAGAGAGAGAGAGAGAGAGAGAGAGAGAGAGAGAGAGATGGGTGATGTTCAAAAGTGGGTGGGCCATTGCTAAATGGGAGGTGGACACTAAAAGAAAGTTAGCATCAGGTAGGGATAGGCTCCAAAACCTGGTGGTTCCTGGTCAGGACAGACAAGGTTATCTGCCTGATGACCTCATTCCACCTCTAAATAGACAGGATGGGACCACCTCTACTAGTAGTCAAGAGAACGCGGACCTCTTTGCTGAACACTTTGCTACCAAAATGCAAGTTCCTGATCCAGCAAGGGACCCTCCTTGGCTAGCTGCAAGAACTGTGTCAAAACTGTCAGTGGTGACAATAAGGCAGGAGGAGGTGCATTTCCTACTTAAATCGCTTGAACCAAAGAAAGGCTGCAGGCCCAGACAAGTTGAGCCCAAGATTGTTGAGAAGATGTGCAGACCAGCCTAGCAGCACCTCTAACTCGCATCTTTCAGCACTGCCTAGTACAGTGTAAATGGCCCTCTCTATGGAAAGAAGCAAATGTAGTCCCTGTTCACAAAAAGAAGAGCAGAGCAGAAATCAGCAACTACAGACCAGTGTCACTCCTGTCAATCACTGGTAAGATCCTTGAGACAATAATCTCAAGACAAATGACAGAGTTTTTGACTACCACTCACTACTTTGTGATCGTCAATATGGCTTCAGGAAAGGTTACTCTGCTGCTGATCTGTTGTTAAACCTCTCCGCTAAGTGGCACCAGTCACTGGATGAATCCAGAGTCAGCTGTGTGGTAGCACTGGACATTGCTGGCGCTTTCGACCGGATGTGGCACCAGGGCCTCTTAGCAAAACTTCAAGCACTGGGAATTGCAGGCTCTACGCTATGTCTTCTCAGTGACTACCTTCATGGTAGATCTCTAAGTGTAGTTCTCAATGGAACGGAATAAGCAAGACATCCTATTGGGGCAAGTGTTCCACAAGGAAGCGTGCTGGGTCCATTGTTATGGAATGTCTACTTCAACGACCTTCTTCATCTCATCCCAGAATCACATGCATATGCAGACGACTGTACACTGACATTCACTTATCCAAGAGAAGAAATGCCAGCTGCTCTAAGCTACATCAATCACCAGCTGAGAGCTATATCAGCTTGGGGAAATAGATGGCAAGTAACATTTGCACCTGAGAAAACGCAAATGATGATCGTCTCTAGACACCATGATGGTAATGCTGGTGCAGTAGTAAGGATGAATGGGAGGATGTTGGCACCTGGAGAAGAAGTTGATATCATTGGGGTGAAATTTGACTCCAAACTAACCATGAAGAACCATGTTGTAAATCTTGCAAACAAGGCAGCCAGGAAGCTTACAGCACTTCGCCGTATCTCCCATCTGCTTGACAGTAGGGGTTGCAAGATCCTGTACGAGGCACAAGTACGCTCGCACCTTGAGTATGCTCCACTTTCTTGGTTTGCCTGCCCCCCCCTCTCATCTGCGACTGCTTGACAGAGTAGAGAACAGAGCAAGACGTCTCATCTCTCGCCTGGACCCATCCTGGATAGATCTGTCATTTCAGCAGAGCCTTCAACATAGGAGGGATGTGGGTGGCCTTACTGTTATGTACAAGGCCAATATTGTCAAAATACCACACTTGGATCCACTTCGAGGACAGCGTGAAACAAGCTTTTATGCCACAAGACGGGCAGAAAGCAGCAACTTCACTCTGGCTGTACCCTTCTCCAGAACATCACTCCATCTGAGATCATACATGCCCAGGATGACTCGAGTATGGAACACATTCGTACAGGATAATGATGTCAACGAGATAAAGTCAGTTGATCAAATGAAAATGCTGGCCCACAGATGGCTCCAACTTCATCCTGT
The DNA here is from genome assembly GCF_038502225.1 of Cherax quadricarinatus. Taxonomy (NCBI): domain Eukaryota; kingdom Metazoa; phylum Arthropoda; class Malacostraca; order Decapoda; family Parastacidae; genus Cherax; species Cherax quadricarinatus. The sequence continues at coordinate 57,371 of NW_027196746.1, forward strand.
TTCCTACTTGTATGTCTCATAACAATAAAAATGCTTTCAAATGAGCTGATGTAGGTAACAGCTCTTAGCTTGCCAATAAAGTTAGGAATCCTTAACCTGTAAATAGCTGTCAATAAAGCTAGGGATCCTTAACCTTGTCAAACCCTGTGTAAAAAAAAAAAAAAAAAAGAGAGAGAGAGAGAGAGAATACGGGCGTGGACTATGAACAAGGAAGTGACCACAAGGAAAGTAGGTGAGGCCATAAGCCAAGAAGATCTGGCCACAAACCAAGAATGTGTGGCCATCAGCCAAGAAAGCAGGGCCATAAGCCAAGAAGGCGTGGCCACAAGCCACGAAGGCGTGGCCACAAGCCAAGAATGAGAGGTAATAAGTCAGGAATGCGTGGCCACAAGCCAAGAAGGCGTGGCCACAAGCCAAGAAGGCGTGGCCACAAGCCATGAATGAAAGGTAATAAGTCAAGAATGCGTGGCCACAAGCCGAGAAGGCGTGGTCACAAGCCAAGAATGTGTGGTAATAAGCCAAGAAGGCGTGGTCATAAGCCAAGAAGGCGTGGCCATAAGCCAAGAAGGCGTGGCCATAAGCCAAGAATGTGTGGTAATAAACCAAGAAGGTGAGGCCACAAGCCAAGAAGGCGTGGCCACAAGCCAAGAAGGCGTGGCCACAAGCCAAGAATGTGTGGTAATAAACCAAGAAGGCGTGGCCATAAGCCAAGAAGGCGTGACCATAAGCCAAGAAGGCGTGGCCATAAGCCAAGAATGTGTGGTAATAAACCAAGAAGGCGTGGCCACAAGCCAAGAAGGCGTGGCCACAAGTCAAGGAGGCGTGGTCATAAGCCAAGAAGGCGTGGCCACAAGTCAAGAAGGCATGGCCATAAGCCAAGAAGGCATGGCCATAAGCCAAGAATGTGTGGTAATAAACCAAGAAGGCGAGGCCACAAGCCAAGAAGGCGTGGCTACAAGCCAAGAAGGCGTGGCCACAAGCCAAGAATGTGTGGTAATAAACCAAGAAGGCGTGGCCACAAGCCAAGAAGGCGTGGCCACAAGTCAAGGAGGCGTGGCCATAAGCCAAGAAGTGGTGGCCACAAGTCAAGAAGGCGTGACCATAAGCCAAGGAGGCGTGACCATAAGCCAAGAAGGCGTGGCCACAAGTCAAGGAGGCGTGGCCATAAGCCAAGAAGGAGTGGCCACAAGTCAAGAAGGCGTGGCCAAAAGATATTTAGGCATAGCCACAAGGTTGAGAAGTTGGGGTGTGGTGATGGTTGTGATGATGGTTGTGGTGATGGTTGTGGTGATGGTGGTGATGATGGTGGTGGTGGTGGTGGTGGTGGTGGTGGTGGTGGTGGTGGTGGTGGTGGTGTTGGTGGTGGTGGTGATGGTGGTGATGGTGGTGATGGTGGTGTTGATGGTAATGGTGGTGGTGGTAATGGTGGTGGTGGTTATGGTGGTAGTGGTGGTGATGATGGTGGTGATTGTGGTGGTGGTGATGGCTGTGGTGGCGGTGGTGGTGCGGTGATGGTAGTGGTGTAGTGGTAGTTGTGGTGGTGGTGGTGGTGGTGGTGGTGGTTGTGGTAGTGGTGGTGGAAGTTGTGATGGTGGTGATGGTGGTGGTGCTGGTTTTGGTAGTTGTGGTGGTAGTGGTGGTGGCGGTGGTGGTGGTGGTGGTAGTTGTGGTGGTGGTGGTGGTGGTAGTTGTGGTGGTGGAGGTGGTGGCAGTTGTGGTGGTTGTGGTGGTAGTGGTGATGGTAGTTGTGGTGGTTGAAGTGGTGATGGTGGTGGTGGTGGTAGTTGTGGTGGTGGAGGTGGTGGCAATTGTGGTGGTTGTGGTGGTAGTGTTGATGGTAGTTGTGGTGGTAGTGGTGGTGGTGGTACTGGTGGTGGTAATGGTACTAGTCTCTGACGAGATGCCTGGCCATAAATAAAAAGAGCGAGGAAGATATTTTGATCATGACCCTGGCAAAGAGCAGAGTGTGGGGAAGTGGGAGGGGGAGAGAGGAGTGGGAGAATGGGGATAGGGAGGAGGGGGGAGAGGGATGGGGAGGAGAGCAAAGGGTGATGGGGAAGAATGAAAGGGTGGGAAGTGTCATGGGAAGGGGGATTGTGGAAGAGGGAAAGGGAGCAATATGATGAAATAAGTCAGGGGAAGGTAGGTGGTAGAAGGGGCAAGGAGAGAGAGAGTGATGGAAGATGTCAGTGAAAGGGGATGTCTGAAGGTGTCAGAGGATAGGGTAGTGGGAGGATAGGTGGGGTGGTTAACGGAGAGGTGGTAGTGGTAGAGAGATGTGGTAAGAGTAAAGGGAAGGAAGATGAAGAGGAACAGGGAGAGGTGGCACAGGGAATAAAAGAGGATGAGGTGGCCACACCCTGTCAGCCCCCATCAACCTTGGAAAAAATGATGGCAGGTTACACTTGCTTCTGAGAAAACACAACTGACGAAGGTCTCTAGACACCATGATGGTAATGCCAGAATTCCGGGATGAGGTGGATATCCTAGAGGTGAAATTCGATTTCAAACTCCCTTTGAAGAAACACGAAGTAAATCTTGCAAGTAAGGCAACCAAGAAGCTAACAGAACTAAGGAATATCTCGTCCTTGTTCCATTGTTGAGGCTGCAAAACTATGTACTGGCTGAAAGTAGTCTGCTGATTTCAGTCCTTGAGGCAAGTGTAAGAATAAATAGTCAGTTGGCTGACAGTAGTGTTCACAGCTCAACTCAGCTCACACACATCTGAAATATGTCCAAGTTGACTGAAATATGGGGCAAGTGTGAGTGATATTTAGAAATCAGTTGTTTGTGATACTGTGTTTTAATCCTGTTCGATTTTCCTCACACATGTTTACACCTGAGTTATTAACGTCAGCATTTAATTTAGATAACCCTCAGTTCATTGACTGATGGTGATTAGAGCTATGTAATCAACGTCGCAAGCGATCACAATCACTGGAAGTAGGACACTCCAGTCTTACTTGAATAGCAACTGTTGTTACTTGCTGTGACTAGTAGAAAAGAAGCCAGCCCCATAGGGTGATTCTCGCAGTGATGACGTTTGCATTGCATCTGGTTAAAGTCAGCATCACACAGAATTGGCGTGTTTAACCTGTGGCATGACTTTCTAATCACATAATGAGCGAGTCTTGTATCTTGCTGTGGCTGGTACAGTCATCATCCCAATGGATGACCTTCCAGTAACACACTGCAGCTGACTGTAACCTATATAATCAGTCTCCTTGTCTGTGTCGTTAATAATCCCAACAACAGATTGATCAGTGTACATGACTGAGAGGTAAACAATGGGTTAATTAATGTTTCTACTTGAAAACCTAAGTGGTCAACGTAATTATACTGATCACTCGCTAGTTAATGTTAGACGAATAAATTGTTAATCACGCAGAGTACCTAATCACCTGTGTTGTGCATTACGTAAGTTACTGTCTTGTGATAGTGACGTGTATTGGAAGCTGATAGTGACAACTGTTACAATTAAGCAACATGTCCACAATTAGAGTTGTCGAGGGTGGACCACTTACCCAGTAGGAGATTGTGAGAGTAGAATTGTGCCAAATGATAATCGGATTCTCCGATCACTCCTCCCCACTCCCCCCGAGTGTAGTGGAATTTATTCCAGCGAATTCTACCGGACTCCACCATAGCCCCCAACTATTCTAGGGAAGGGTGAGTGACCGACCGTTACCTCCCCGCTAGGGGGAAAAAAGGAAGGGGTGAGCCTATCTGATTTCCGTTTTTCCCCCTTTTTCCGTCCTGAGAGACCAGATGTTAACCGCTACATTCTTTGACATATGAGTCCTTAATGACTTGATATCCTATGATCCTATCTCATGAAGCTAGGATCTCCAATTCAAGGTTGTCATGACTGAATTGTCATTCTAACGTATCTAAGAAACACTGTGTTTCTTAGATACGTGCCTGGACATTCAATTTGAAAACAAGCAGGGGTCGTCAGTCTTCAAATACCAGGCATCATGTAAGGTACAGGGGTACCCTTGCAAGAGGTGCCTAGGTATATTGCGGTCATCACCTAATTAATAATCGCAATATAGAGTCCTGAAGACTCGATCAAGTGATTGTGGATCCCTATCGGAACCAAGGTCGTGTACAGTGAAGGAGTTCTCATGTCACCTGCCTGTGAACGCACCCGACATCCCTATCACACCTGGTCAATTTGTAACTTTGTTAGTGTTGCAATAATTTTGTTAATATAAGATATGATTATTAACAGTGTTACCACGAGGGAAGAGACACTTCGTATGCCATGTGTGTCGTACGAGGCGACTAAAGTGCCTCGAGCAAGAGCCTAGTAACTTCTGTATAAATTACTAAATGTATAAAGAACTTTTTTATTATTTTTCTGGTGCCTCGATGGGAGACAGCCGACATGTTAAAGAAAAGAAAATATATTACTAATTTTAAAGTTTGGCCATAAAAAGACACGAGGAGACGCATCTCCTGGATGATGGACCAGGAGACAGGTCTCAACAAGGACACCGCAGAGGTGAGTACCTTAGCATGTTTATTCTGTTAAGTGCGAGTCGTAGAAGTATTTCCAGTTAATTACCAGGTAAGGAATGGCTGGTGTCTGGTGTGAATTCGATTGATATGTGATTAATGTGTCAGTCACAGAAGAATCCCTCTTAAAATGCGACACTTCGCGGACAGCGAGAAGTGAGCTTCAACACAACAAGAGGGGCAGCAAACAACTACACTCTGGCTGTACCTTTCTCAAGACCGTCACTTCATCTGAGATCATTCACACCTGGAATGACTCGAGTCTGGGACATGTTCACACAGCATAATGACATTGATGAAATAAAGTCAGTTGACCAAATGAAATTGTTGGCCCACAGATGGGTCGAACTTCATTCTGTTCCCTATTTATATGTTCCATGACAATAAATTAGCTTTCAAATAAGTTGAGGTATTTAGCTTGTAAATAAATATAGGAACTCTAAATCTAATCCTGGACAGACCTTTGTCAAAGTAAAAAGGGAGGAGAAGAGGAGAATGAGAGAGCGAGAGAGAGAGAGAGAGAGAGTGTACAGAGTACAGTAGTTACATCAGCCATACCACCGGCCGGGATTGAACCCGCGGTCATAGAGTCTCAAAACTCCAGCCCGTCGCGTTAGCCACTAGACCCGTTAGCCACTAGAAATCGTAATGACACGATTTCTTGAGTCATGTTGACGGCAGTGAAGGGACTTGAGCTAGAGTTCGTCACGGCCACGCTAGCTGGAGATTCGTCTGTAAAAACTTGCATTTGTGGTCACAGTGGTGCCTGTGCTAACCTTCCTATGGTGTAGAAATATACCTAGTTGGATGAATCTTATTGTGGCTAGCTGGTCTAGTGGCTAACGCGACGGGCTGGAGTTTTGAGACTCTATGACTGCGGGTTCAATCCCGGCCGGGGGTATGGTTTGTTTGCAATCGTGTCATTACGATTTCTTGAGTCAGTTACATCAGCTGGTACTAACTACGAGTTACTGTGTTGTTCCACCCTCCGTACACCCTGTAAGGTTGTTCGTGCCTGAGAAGGTCTTTTTATTCAAGGATTAAGAGCTATCGTTCTCTTCTCCTGGCTCATACTTATGTATCTCCCCATTTCCCAGGTATTGAAGATTACCCAACGTATCTAGCACTTCCCAGTAAAAAATAATAATAATAATAATAATAATAATAATAATAATAATAATAAATTATTTAACAACAGTAAAAATGACAACAATCCTCCAAGACTGCGTTATGGAAACCGTTCGATCGTTCGAACCAATACCGAAAGGATTTTGTTTCCGCTATGGCCAGTTCACCTTGTAGCAAATGGGTATCTGGATATCGGTCGACTGTTGTGGATAGCACCCTGGATAGCAGGGCTGAGCTGTGAAATGTACTGAGGTACGATAATAACTCTCAGCGTGAAGATTAAACCCTGTACAAAAACCTGCTTAGTGGTAACGATCCTTCATGAGCAGACTCCATGGCAAAGGAAATAATCGTAGCTATTTGTTAGAGTCGCGATCCGTTCATAGATAGCACATGGTTGAGAACCATGGCCGATGCAACGTAAATACTCCACTCAGCTGTTTGTTCCAGCAGCCGTCGCTGCTGGAACAAATAGCTGAGTGGAGTACAATCCCCCACCATTGTACCTTGAAATAGTAGAAACAAATATTTCTGCAGCGTTGAATTTTTACTGAGCCATTCAACTTCATCCTCAGTGAACACATACAGTAAACGTGTAGCAGCTGTAATCCATCCCATAAAGGTTGGACTCCAGCTGAATAAGCTGTGATTATTGATAAGCTGTCTTTCTCGCGGTAAGCAGACGAAGGATGGAGCCTCCAGCGCTCCTTGTGCTGAATGGCTCACAAAGGTTTAATATAATAAAGTAACAATTGGAGTTTTTCACAGTGGACGGTCTAGGAGATAAAAACTTCTCACCACTGCTCAATGCTTCATGCTGAGCTAGTGGTGTTCAAGCGAATACACACTGATAACTTACAATGAAATCGACAGCACGTTGTTCTTCACACCGACTCTGCCTCTGTTCTCCAGTCACTCCGAGAGACTCGATCACTGGACAAAGTTAAACAAATCACCTCTATCTAAAGAATCGTGCACGCCCTGGATGTACAGTAACGATAACTTCACTGACAATCGGTACCAAGCTTCGCTGGCATCCTAAGAATTGAAACTGCAGATGAAGCTGCCAAATTAACCATAAGGGACGAGTAGGTACCTTTTCCAATACCTATCAACCTGAAAATAAATAGTATAAAATACCGATACAATGGATAAAGGCGCAAATGCAGTACAAAGTAATCCTTTACTGATCTGTTTGTGGCATGATGAAGACAACTGTGTGGGAGAAACTTTGTCAATAAAAGATTACATCATATTGGATGTCTTTCTCCATCAATCAACCAACAACAAACGAAACAAATGGCAAAAAAAAAAAAGTGAAAGACAGACAAGAGAAACAATCAACAGAATACTAAGATCAGAATGCTGATATATAACACAACATAGAGCTAACTCCCACCTGAACAACATACTGCTAAGATATCAGGTTATAGTAATTATAGACTGACCTTTCATTACCTCACAAAATCTACATTATCGGAACTGGTGTCACCACATTACCACAGAACCATCAGCACACTTCTTGCTACACAGCGAGCTGACACTGCCACTAGGAAAGTCCTCGACTAATGACACCACCGCTGCATCGGAAACAAGTCAATCTGACTCTGCTCTTGCATTCCTAGTAGTAAACAACCTGGGGGCACTGATATCCACTTTCAGGGTACGTGCACCAAATTCTAATACAATTTTTTTGTGTACCTATGTATATGCATCTATGTATGTGTACCTATATGTGCGACTTCGAGTATGTATGCTGAAGGAAGCATAGGCGGCACAACTGCAGATGTGCTGTGTTTACTAAAATAGGTAACCAAATATGTAAGTAGGTAGAGGTGAGGAAAGAGGGAAGCAGGGAAATAGTGAGGTATGGTAACTATTTATTGAGAGAGAAAAAAGTTAGGTAGTTAGGAGGTTCGAGAAGAAATGGAGAAACAGAAAGAATAACAGAATTTAAAAGAGATGGCAAATAACGGCCACAGGGAAGAGCAGCAGGCTGAAGGATGCAGGCCAGAAAGATGAAAAGGAGAGATTGGGGATGGTATGAGGGAAGGGGAAGAGGAAGGAAGGTGTTATGGAGATTGAGGATAGAAGGATTAAGGTGAGAGGGGAGAAGGAGGAGATTATGGAAGAAGAGATTATAAGAAAGGGGAGGATGAAGAAATCAAGGAGAGAGAGAGAGAGAGAGAGAGAGAGAGAGAGAGAGAGAGAGAGAGAGAGAGAGAGAGAGAGAGAGAGAGAGAGAGAGAGAGAGAGAGAGAGAGAGAAGAGGGATGGACTAAATGAGTATGGAGAAAGGGATTATAAGAAAAGGGATGATGAAGGAATCAAGAAGAGAGGGAAGGATATATCTGGAGTATACCTGGAGAGGATTTAGGGGGTCAACGCTCCCGGGGCTCGGTCTGTGACCAGGCCTCAAGGTGGATCATGGCCTAATCAACCAGGCAGTTACTACTGGCCACACGCAACCCGACGTACGAACCAAAGCCCGGCTGGTCAGGTACTGACTTTAGGTGCCTGTCCAGTGCCTTCTTGAAGACAGCCAGGGGTCTATTAGTAAGCTCCCTTATGTATGCTGGGAGGCAGTTGAAACAGTCTTGGGCCCCTGATACTTAGTGTGTTGTCTCTTATCGTGCTAGTGGCGCGCCTGCTTTTCTTTGGGGGGATGTTGCATTGTCTGCCGAGTCTTTTGCTTTCATAGGGAGTGATTTTCGTGTGCAAGTTTGGTACTAATCCCTCTAGGATTTTTCAAGTGTATATAAACATGTATCTCTCCCGCCTGCGTTCTAGAGAGTACAGAGAGAGAAAAGGGAGGGGTAGATTGAGGAGTAAGTGAGGGGAATAGAATTATAGAATTACATAGAGAGAGAAACAGGGAGGAATTAAAACGAGGTAAGTAGTGAATGAATGGAGAGATAAAGCAGGAGGGATTAAAAATGGGAGATTAAAAAGGGAGGGATTAGGGAGTAAGGAAGGGAAGGAGGCCAGTAGACCTTGGGTTTCACATGATGTTAAGGTCAGAGGTTGGCGTTACTCCTGGCAAGTAGGTAGGTAGGCAGGTAGGTAGGCAGATAGGTAGGTAGGTAGGTAGGTAGGTAGGTAGGTGGGTGGGTAGTTTGATAGGTAGGCAGAAAGGTAGTCTGGTAGATAGACAAGTAGGTAGGAAGGCAGGCAGGCAGGCAGGCAGGCAGGCAGGTTATATCACTAACAAAGTGGCCTACTGCTTGGAGTCCTTGTGGCCTGTCCAGCTACCTGGCTGACTGTTTGGTCGGATGACTGAGTAGGAGAGTGGCTGGGGAAGTGGTTGGTCGGTCGGGTGAGTGGCTAGGTGGGTGGCTGGGTGAGTGAGTGGGTAGATGGCTGGATGGGTGGTTGGCTGCTGCTACATGTTTAATACGCTACAACCAGTTCTAGTCGAGTGGACACAAAAAATAACACCCTCACAACAGTTGCCAACAGGTCCAGGCATCCAAAGGAAGACACGAACCTCGGGTCTCGATCCTCCACAGACCGAACCTCACATCTTGGTCACCAGTGCTATAACCTTCCTCTTCTCTTCACGATGTACAGTTGTGGCTCGAGTTCGAAGCTTCTCTCGCTACCCCACGTCTACACCTGACTTCCTCATCTCCTGCCCTTACACCACGTCTGTCATCCCCCACTCTTACACCCTTTCCACAGGATATGTTCACTATATATATCCTGGGAGAGGGTGTATTGTATTCCATTATTATATATAAGGATACATTCGCCGAGAGGGGTAATTCTCTCAGCGTAGATATGCTGAGAATTTAATCCGTATTTTAGGGATTATAGTAATTGGTGGCGAACAGGTTATGTACAGCCTTACTGATCCTAGTGTAGTCGATAGACTTTAAACTCTCACTGACCAGCCAACCCTCCCCTCCTGCTAATCACTTCCCTCATGGCTACCCCACATCTCCCGGCAAGTGATGAACCTTTAAACTTTACTTTTTCTCCAGATCATCGCAAAGTCAGGGTCTCTGCGTGTCTCCTCTCCCCACCCAGCCAGACCATCCACTAACACTTTCTTCCACCCATGTTTTTTTTCTCTCTCTCTCTTTTGCAATTAAAAATTTGTAAAGAAGCACTTTGTTATTTAAACGAATATGTGTGTGTGCATAGGGAGGGGTGAGGTGGGAGTAAGTGGTGAGGAATATGAGAGGGGGAGCTGGAGGGGGTAAGGTGTAAAGAGAGTAGCAGTAGGAAAATTTGGCAGGTTTATAATCTAGAGTAAGTTTAAGGTACTGAAGGAAGTGAATACCTTAAAACTACCTCTCCACTTCTTGCATTGTCTATTGTATAATAGCTATTACTAGTATAATAGCTAGTATACTAGAGATTATAGTCGACTATAGTCGAGTCTGTATTAGACTGAAGAATGTCTACAGCACAGGCGAAACGTCTCATCACTGAAGATTCCCCAGCGTTCCGTATCTGTTCTATTCATCGTGCGTGAGAAGGATTGGATTTGAGAATGACCTGCCTAGCAAGGGCCAGGAGGCCTGCTGCAATGCTCCTCCATTCTTATGTTCTTATAAGCAGCAAGTGTCTACTGAGAGGTGGTGTTACACATTCTCCGAGACACCTTATCTTCTGCTTTTATCACCCAAATCAATTTTACAGACTAAGAACTGTTATCCTACTTCAGCTCATTTTCAATCCCCATCCCTATCTAAGGATGCGACCCACAACAGTTGGCTTACACCCAGGTACCTACTTACTGTTAGGCGAACAGGGAGCAGCAGATGTAAGGAAACATGTCCAACGTTTCCACCCGTACCTGGAATCGAACCCCTTACACTCAGTGTGTGAGTTGAATGCATAACCAACTATTCTCTTCTTTTTACCCACTGACACCATTCTCACGCACTGGAAAACAGACGCATATGCAACACTTATGACTGATAGAACTCCCGGCAGGCGAAACATCTCAAAATAAAATGTCTCAAGTGTAGCATGACTGTCTTTATTCCAGCTTTCTGCATTTATGTTATGTATTAATCCCATTGTACTCCGCCTTTATTATACACTTACTATAGCTACCGTGAAATAATGATCACAAATACAAATAGTTTTTTAAAAACAATTATACCCTGAAGCTTACCCTACCTCGTTTTATTCATCATGTGGGTCATTCAGGAGTGGTGGAGGCTCCGTCAATCGTGGTCTAATCTCTGCCCAGGTAGTGTTGGTGCTGCTGCTCTGTGTTCCCTTTAACCTACCTTGTAGATTAATTTATTCTCTATATCTTGAAACATGTATTATCCCTTACCGAACCTCTTTCCAAATATGCTATAGTTCTCTTACATATAGTATAGGCAGTATGACTTATTATTTTATTGTGAATATAATAATAATAATAATAATAATAATAATTAATAATAATAATAATAATAATAATAATAATAATAATAATAATAATAATAATAATAATAATGACAATAATGATAAATGGGATTAGGTCAGGTATATCTCAGAAAGTTAGGTTAGGAAAGGAGAAGCTGTAATGTAGAATGATCAGTTATGGCAGGAAAAGGGGGAATATAAATATATAAATTCAAGGATTATGTGGACTAAAACAAGGGAAGAATGCGAAGATTACATCACATGCCCATTTTGGTATGTCCTGCCAACCAGTGAACCAGCAGTTAAGAGTATGCTAACTGCTAGTTCATCAGCCAATCACATCAAAGTCCACCAACTCTGTGAAGCGATATCTTCAACTCGTGGAGCAGAATAAACAGGCTTTCATTACCTCTGGTCGAAGACTGTTTTTACAATGGCTCTTGCTCGTATATATTATCTTGTAAATATTCAATGTAAATAGTGTAAATAACTATATAGAAGGAATACACAGATTAAGAATTTATCTCTGTTGTTTTGCTTTGTCCCTGCGCTGCGTAGTTGACAGTTTGCTGACTTATTTACGAACAGGTGCTACAGACCCACCAGACATCACCTGTGTTCCTAATAGTAGGTTATACTGTTTATACACCTGGAGGAGAGAGAGAGAGATAGAGAGAGAGAGAGAGAGAGAGAGAGAGAGAGAGAGAGAGAGAGAGAGAGAGAGAGAGAGAGAGAGAGAGAGAGAGAGAGAGAGAGAGAGAGAGAGAGAGAGAGAGATATTCTAGGAATCTGTCGTGACTTGATGAAACATTAAAAATACCGGTAAGTGGGTTTAAAACCTATTGACTACACGCAGGTCGTGGCTGTATGTCGCCTGTTCTCCACCAGTCAAGAACATCTCCGTCACTAACGCAAGGATGAAGGTAACCTCCCAAGTACCGTCATAGAAGCTTAGACATTGTGTAGTTTTAAAAATAGGTTAGATAAATACATGAGTGGGTGTGAGTTGGACCTGACTAGCTTGTGCTACTAGGTCAGATGCCGTGCTCCTTCCTTAAGTGAATGTGACCTGGCCTGACAAGGTTAGGGCGCTGGCTTAAGCCGGTAGGAGAATTAGACCTGCTCGCATGGGCCAGTAGGCCTGTTGCAGTGTTCCTTCTTACGTTATTCACTGAGAATCATAAATTAGACACATGTGCAACTCTTGGGTATCTTTATTGAGGAAACGTTTCGCCACACAGTGGCTTCATCAGTCCATACAAAGGAGAATCTTGAAGAATAGGAGGAGAATGAGGTAATCAGTCCCTCAACCTTGAGACGATGTGGTCAGTCCATCAAGATTGATGGACTGACCACATCGTCTCAAGGTTGAGGGACTGATTACCTCATTCTCCTCCTATTCTTCAAGATTCTCCTTCGTATGGACTGATGAAGCCACTGTGTGGCGAAACGTTTCCTCAATAAAGATACCCAAGAGTTGCACATGTGTCTAATTTATCAACATGTCGGTTCTCTGAACCATTCATCTACAAACTGAGAATCATGCACCTCCCACTTCACAACTCTACCTTAACGTATCCAAATATATGGCAAAAAAAAAAAGATTTTTATTTTATATAAGCAATGTCTATAATTGTAATTTATGCAAATTCATAAGTCTTCTTCTTTCGACGTACCAGCCGTATCCCACCGAGGCGGGGTGGCCCAAAAGAAAAAACTGAAGTTTCTCCTTTTAAATTTAGTAATATATACAGGAGAAGGGGTTACTAGCCCCTTGCTCCCGGCATTTTAGTCGCCTCTTACGACACGCATGGCTTACAGAGGAAGAATTCTGTTCCATTTCCCCATGGAGATAAGAGGAAATAAACAAGAACAAGAATTAGAAAGAAAATAGAAGAAAACCCAGAGGGGTGTGTATATATATGCTTGTACATGTATGTGTAGTGTGACCTAAGTGTAAGTAGAAGTAGCAAGACTTACCTGTAATCTTGCATGTTCATGAGACAGAAAAAAGACACCAGCAATCCTACCATCATGTAAAACAATTACAGGCTTTCGTTTCACACTCACTTGGCAGGACGGTAGTACCTCCCTGGGTGGTTGCTGTCTACCAACCTACTACCTACAAATTTCATAAGTATGTTTATAAAAAAAATTGTTTTATTGCAACAACAACAGCAACGACAATATTAATAATAATAATAATAATATTAATAATAATAATAATAATAATAATAATAATAATAATAATAATAATAAAATTAATAAAATTAATAATAATAACAAACATTTATTAACTACTTTTTCTATACCTTCTTTCTCTTCTTTTCTCCTTCTTCTTCTTCTTCTTCTTTTTCTTCTTCTTCTTCTTCTTCTTCTTCTTCTTCTTCTTCTTATTATTATTATTATTATTATTATTATTATTATTATTATTATTATTATTATTAAGATATCAGGAATACTGGGGACAGTTAGTTAATCAGGTTTGAGCCTATTTCTTAACTGACGACTACAGTTAACTATGTGATTAACTGCCTCTTTACTGATGACAACAATTTCAGATATAAGCAGCTGAATCACACCACATCACTGACGGAGCTGGATCAAACGACCTCACTGAAGGAGCTGGATCACACGACCTCAGTGAAGGAGCTGGATCACACAACCTCAGTGAAGGAGCTGGATCACACGACCTCACTGAAGGAGATGGATCAAACGACCTCACTTAAGGAGCTGGATCACACGACCTTTGCCTTAGTAAACAGTAAGAAAAACTTAATTATATATATCCATATTGAACCATTCCAGTTACTTTTTCCTTGCAAAGCGAGTTCTAAGGAGCCACAAGGCCGTGGACGGGGAAAATGGTGTGGGAGGAAACAAAGAGAGGTAGCTGGAGATCGTAGGGAAAAGGATAGAGGAAAACAAGATTTTGGGAAAGTGGGAGGCCATCGGTTAGCAGGGGAAGGAAAGAAAGGTGTTTGGAGTTTGAGTAGGGGAGTGAGGGGGGAGGAAATTGGTGGAAGGAGGGTAGAAAGAGGTGAGAATGGGGAAAGGGAAAAGAGGGGATTGGAAGAAGTCTAGTGGAGAATGAATTCTACCCAGGTATTGTTGAAGCTCACTGGGGACCTAGCTCTAATTTGCATGCATTAATTTGCCGTGTGCGGAGGAGAAGGTAATTACAGCTTAACGTCGAGGTTAGTGGTACAGCTACACAGCTGAGAAGCGTCTGAGGAATACAGCTACAAAACTGAGAAGCATCTGGGGGGTACAGCTACACAGCTGAGAAACATCTGGGGGGTTACAGCTACACAGCTGAGAAGCATCTGGGGAGTTACAGCTACACAGCTGAGAAACATCTGGGGGGTTACAGCTACACAGCTGAGAAGCATCTGGGGTGTTACAGCTACACAGCTGAGAAGCATCTGGGGGGTACAGCTACACAGCTGAGAAACATCTGGGGGGTACAGCTACACAGCTGAGAAACATCTGGGGGTGTTACAGCTACACAACTGAGAAGCATCTGGGGTGTTACAGCTACACAACTGAGAAGCATCTGGGGGGGTTACAGCTACACAGCTGAGAAGCATCTGGGGGGGTTACAGCTACACAGCTGAGAAGCATCTGGGGTGTTACAGCTACACAACTGAGAAGCATCTGGGGTGTTACAGCTACACAGCTGAGAAGCATCTGGGGTGTTACAGCTACACAGTTGAGAAGCATCTGGAGGGTTACAGCTACACAGCTGAGAAGCATCTGAGGGGTTACAGCTACACAGTTGAGAAGCATCTGGAGGGTTACAGCTACGCAGCTGAGAAGCATCTGAGGGGTTACAGCTACACAGTTGAGAAGCATCTGGAGGGTTACAGCTACACAGCTGAGAAGCATCTGGGGGATTACAGCTACACAGCTGAGAAGCATCTGGGGTGTTACAGCTACACAGCTGAGAAGCATCTGGGGGATTACAGCTATACAGCTGAGAAGCATCTGGGGGGTTACAGCTACACAGCTGAGAAGCATCTGGGGTGTTACAGCTACACAACTGAGAAGCATCTGGGGGGGTTACAGCTACACAGCTGAGAAGCATCTGGGAGATTACAGCTACACAGCTGAGAAGCATCTGGGGGGTTACAGCTACACAGCTGAGAAGCATCTGGGGTGTTACAGCTACACAGCTGAGAAGCATCTGGGGGGTTACAGCTACACAGCTGAGAAGCATCTGGGGGAGTTACAGCTACACAGCTGAGAAGCATCTGGGGGGTTACAGCTACACAGTTGAGAAGCATCTGGAGGGTTACAGCTACACAGCTGAGAAGCATCTGGGGGAGTTACAGCTACACAGCTGAGAAGCATCTGAGGGGTTACAGCTACACAGTTGAGAAGCATCTGGGGGAGTTACAGCTACACAGCTGAGAAGCATCTGGGGGGTTACAGCTACACAGCTGAGAAGCATCTGGGGGGTTACAGCTACACAGCTGAGAAGCATCTGGGGGATTACAGCTACACAGCTGAGAAGCATCTGTGGGTGTTACAGCTACACAGCTGAGAAGCATCTGGGGGGTTACAGCTACACAGCTGAGAAGCATCTGGGGGATTACAGCTACACAGCTGAGAAGCATCTGTGGGTGTTACAGCTACACAGCTGAGAAGCATCTGAGGGGTTACAGCTACACAGTTGAGAAGCATCTGAGGGGTTACAGCTACACAGTTGAGAAGCATCTGAGGGGTTACAGCTACACAGTTGAGAAGCATCTGGGGGGGGGGGGTTACAGCTACACAGCTGAGAAGCATCTGGGGGGGGGGTTACAGCTACACAGCTGAGAAGCATCTGGTGGGGGTTACAGCTACAGAGATAAGGTTCATTTGGAACAACACCAGTGCTGAGAAACATTAGTTGGTACAACACTGGTGCAGAGAAGCATTAGTTGGTACAACACTAGTGCTGAGAAACATCAGTTGGTACAACACCAGTGCTGAGAAAGATCAGATGATACAATAACAGTGCTGAGAAACATCAGTTGGAACAGAAACAGTGCTAAGAAACTTCATTTGGTACAACAGCAGTGATGAAAAACATTAGCTGGTACAACAACAGTGCTGAGAAACATCAGCTGGTACAACAAGAGTGCTGAGAAGCTTAACTGGTACAACACCAGTGCTAAGAAACGTCAGCTGGTACAACAACAGTGTTGAGAAGTATCATTTGGTACAACAGTGCTGAGAAGCATCAGTTGGTACAACAACAGTGCTGAGAAGCATCAATTGGTACAACAACAATGCTGATAAACATCAGCTGGTACAACAACAGTGCTGAGAAACATCAACTAGTACAACACCAGTGCTGAGAAACATCAGCTGGTACAACAAGAGTGCTGAGAAGCTTAACTGGTACAACACCAGTGCTAAGAAACGTCAGCTGGTACAACAACAGTGTTGAGAAGTATCATTTGGTACAACAGTGCTGAGAATCATCAGTTGG
The DNA here is from genome assembly GCF_038502225.1 of Cherax quadricarinatus. Classification (NCBI taxonomy): domain Eukaryota; kingdom Metazoa; phylum Arthropoda; class Malacostraca; order Decapoda; family Parastacidae; genus Cherax; species Cherax quadricarinatus. Next base: position 73,869 of record NW_027196746.1, read on the forward strand.
TACAACAACAATGCTGAGAAACATCAGCTGGTACAACAACAGTGCTGAGAAGTATCAGTTGGTACAAAAACAGTGCTGAGAAACATCATTTGGTTCAACAACAGTGCTGAGAAACATCACTTGGTTCAACAACAGTGCTGAAAAGAATCAATTGGTACAACAGTGGTGAAAAACGTCAGTTGGTGGTACAACAACAGTGCTGAGAAACATCAGACAGTACATTCAAAACGCAGAAAAGTAAACAGTTCAGTAAAATATTTTAAATCGTAATTATTTTCGTCTAGAAACTACTGAATAAACACAACAACAGTGGCAGTAAAATAATCGCTTAAATATTATAGACTGATATATCTGACGTGTTATATTATAAAAATGTTTGTTAGTAGTAGGTGCGTGTGTCAGGTCACAATATATACATTATACAGTCCAGTGGAACGTGGGTCTAAAGCAAGACGCCCCTGCCTCACCTTACTGCTGGATCACCGCGACTTGATTATGAATGTACTGGAAGACAAACACTCAGTTTGCGAAAGTCTTCTACACGTGTGATCAGAGTATAGTAGAACATAAAACGTGTGGAAAAAAGAATAATAGGAAAAGTGGGCAAATCGATATTCAACTCTCAAAGAAATTCAACTAAAATTGGAAAGATCAACAAAATGATATCAGAGACCTCCACAGCGGAACATTTTTTTTCCCTCAGATCAGAATACTTGTCCCATCCTTCACAGATGAAACCAGAATTTCTATGAGAGGCGTCAGGTGAAGACACAGCAAGACTCAGCCGACATAAAACAAGTCTTCCAGTTGGCCATAGAAAACAACATGATCATTAAGGGGAAATTTCAGCTACTCCAGTATGGAAAAACTGCAAAAATAAAAACGGAGACAGAAAATAAAGGAAAAACCAAGCAACTCGATAAAGCAGACCTTAAGGTAGTAATCTCGGAAAATCTTACGTTCAATTAGCATACTAATGTTACTAACACAACTACAAGGAAAATGGTCAACTGATAATATGAACCTTCAAAACATTAAATGCCAAGCCAACAGTAATGTATCACAGAGCACTTAAAGAAGGCGGAAGATGAAATGTGAGAGCTGCAAAACATGTAAATTAGTAACATCTAAAATTCTTCAATCTAAATTCCCTGAAGAGCTGACGAAAAAGATACATCACAATTTATTCCTGGGAAATATTGGAGAGACTAGCAATAAATCCCTCTTCAAGGGGGCTCCTTGTTGTGGTGAAGAGGCTCTTGGTCTGAGAAATTAGACCTGTCTATCTCCTTCCTCAGACCGAACCTAATTACCCCCCAATCCCCCCTTCCCTATCCCATCCTCCTCATCCTCCCCTTTTTCCTTTCCTCCTCCTCCTCCCCTTTTTCCTTTCCTCCTCCTCCTCCCCTTTTTCCTTTCCTCCTCCTCCTCCCCACCCCTCCCTTTTGCCCTTCCTTTTGGCCTTTGGGATTTTTTCCCACAGGCACGCTAGTTCCTAGGTAGGGTAAAGGGTACCGGGGTCCATCCCATTCCATTCCATTGAGGTTCTTGGCTGTGGCATAGTTTGCCGTGGAATCCGGATTGCCTGGGGATGTCCCGATCCCTCTCCGGTATCCCGGAGGGTGGCTTTGGGTGTCTCTCGGGCGACGGGTGTATCTCTGGAAACCACCTTTCGGATTCCGGGGGTGATGTCCGAAGGAGGTATGCTTTGTGGCGGATATCCGGCCGCCCTCTCTTTTGTCCACCGAGGTAGCTCGGCAGATGTGAGGTTGCTATCCCGGATTGCTGGTTTACTGGCATGATGGGTAGGGTATGGCACGGGTTCCATGCTGCATCTGTGCTACTTGCGGTGCTGAGGTCCTCTTGGGTGTGGAGGGAGATTTCTGGCCCTTTCATTCCTCCTAGGAACTATCCCTCCCCGGTCCCCGCTTTTTTTTTTTATTCTTTTTTTTTATTTTTATTTTCTTTTCTTCTTAATATTTTTTTCTTTAAAACAAAAAGAAAGAAGTAACCTAACCGTGGCAGCCCTAGGCCATGAACCTGCTACCCCCGGGTCCCTTCTTGATACCGCACCCAGTTCTGACCCCGCCTCATCTTTGGACCACTCTTCGGACACTCCTCATGCCTCTGTACCTCTTGCCGGTGCTGTTTCCTCACCCGCTTCAGGTACTGAGGTCTCGACTGACTCCTTCAATTTATCTGACCTCTGCTCTCCTTTGACTATGCTTCCGGCCTCTCCCTCTACGGTGCGGCAATTTTCGAATCGCCGGCCCGTTCCACGTCGGACCAACTCTGGTCCGACGCAAACGACAATTACCTGCTGATGATACTTCTCCACCTTCTCGTTCTTCTCAGAAAAGATCGACACGTCCTGCACTCCCTTTCCACGCTCAGTTTCAGAATGCACAATGGACTAAATTCTTCACTTTACGACCGACTTAAGAACATAAGAACATAAGAAAGGAGGAACACTGCAGCAGGCCTGTTGGCCCATACTAGGCAGGTCCTTTACAATTCATCCCACTAACAAAACATTTGCCCAACCCAATTTTCAATGCTACCCAAGAAATAAGCTCTGATGTGAAAGTCCCACTCAAATCCAACCCCTCCTACTCATGTACTTATCCAACCTAAATTTGAAACTACCCAAAGTCCCAGCCTCAATAACCCAACAAGGTAGACTGTTCCACTCATCTACTACCCTATTTCCAAACCAATACTTTCCTATGTCCTTTCTGAATCTAAACTTATCTAATTTAAATCCATTACTGAGGGTTCTCTCTTGGAGAGACATCCTCAAGACCTTATTAATATCCCCTTTATTAATACCTATCTTCCACTTATACACTTCGATCAGGTCTCCCCTCATTCTTCGTCTAACAAGTGAATGTAACTTAAGAGTCTTCAATCTTTCTTCATAAGGAAGATTTCTAATGCTATGTATTAATTTAGTCATCCTACGCTGAATGTTTTCTAGCGAATTTATGTCCATTCTGTAATATGGAGACCAGAACTGAGCTGCATAATCTAGGTGAGGCCTTACTAATGATGTATAAAGCTGCAGTATGACCTCTGGACTTCTGTTGCTTACACTTCTTGATATAAATCCCAGTAATCTATTTGCCCTATTACGCACGCCCAGGCATTGCTGTCTTGTAGATGAATGGTTCAGAGAACCGACATGTTGATAAATTAGACACATGTGCAACTCTTGGGTATCTTTATTGAGGAAACGTTTCGCCACACAGTGGCTTCATCAGTCCATACAAAGGAGAATCTTGAAGAACAGGAGGAGAATGAGGTAATCAGTCCCTCAACCTTGAGTCGATGTGGTCAGTCCATCAATCTTGGTTTGAGGTTGCTGCTCACCATAACCCCCAAGTCCTTTTCGCAATCTGTATGGCTAAGTTCTACATCATTTAACTTATAAGTACTAGGGTTATGGGCACTCCCAAGCTTCAGAACCTTGCATTTATCTACATTGAACTGCATCTGCCACTTTTCTGACCAAGAATAGAGTTTGTTTAAATCCTCCTGAAGTTCCATAACATCTACGTTTGAATCAATTATCCTACCTATCTTTGTGTCATCGGCGAATTTGCTCATATCACTAGTAATTCCTTCATCAAAATCATTGATATATATTATAAACAACAACGGACCCAAGACTGATCCCTGTGGAACGCCACTTGTTACAGATCCCCACTCGGATTTAACCCCATTTATGGACACTCTCTGCTTCCTGTCAGTGAGCCATGACTCGATCCAAGAGAGCACTTTTCCCCCAATGCCATGAGCTGCCACTTTCTTTAACAGTCTATGGTGCGGAACTCTATCAAAAGCCTTACTAAAATCTAAGTAAATAATATCAAATTCTTTATCGTGGTCAACAGCCTCAAAAGCTTTACTGAAGAAAGTTAATAAATTAGTTAGACAAGACCGGCCTCTTGTGAATCCATGCTGAGTATCATTAATCAATCTATGCTTATCGAGATGGCTTCTTATAATCTCAGCTATAATTGACTCTAGTAATTTGCCTACAATTGAGGTCAGGCTTATTGGGCGGTAATTTGACGGTAACGACTTGTCTCCTGTTATAAAAATAGGAATTACATTAGCCATCTTCCACATATCAGACACTACACCTGTTTGAAGAGATAAATTAAAAATATTAGTTAATGGTTCACAGAGTTCCATTTTGCATTCCTTAAGAACCCTTGAAAAAACCTCATCAGGACCCGGCGACTTATTTTGCTTCAGTCTGTCTATCTGCTTCACAACCATTTCACTAGTGACTGTGATGTTACATAATTTATCTTCTTCTAGCCCACTATAAAAATTAATTACTGGAATATTGTTAGTGTCTTCCTGTGTAAAAACTGAGAGAAAATAATTATTAAAAATCGAGCACATTTCATTATCTTTGTCAGTAAGGTGCCCATAGGTATTTTTAAGGGGACCTATCTTATCTCTAACTTTTGTTCTATAGACCTGGAAAAAACTTTTTGGGTTAGTTTTAGAATCCCTAGCAACTTTAATTTCATAGTCCCTTTTAGCTTTTCTTATCCCCTTTTTAATGTCCCTCTTAATGTCAATATACTGATTCATAAGATGACCCTCACCTCTTTTGATACGCCTATAAATTCCTTTCTTATGCCCTAGTAGATATTTGAGCCTACTATCCATCCATTTTGGGTCATTTCTATTTGATCTAATTTCTTTATATGGGATAAACGTTCTTTGAGCAGCATGTATAGTGTTCAGAAAACTGTCATATTGATATCTCACTTCGTTACCCCAGTCAACAGATGATAAGTGTTCTCTAAGCCCCTCGTAATCTGCTAAGCGAAAATCTGGGACTGTTACTGAGTTATCGCTACTATCGTACTTCCATTCAATGCTAAATGTAATTGATTTGTGGTCGCTAGCACCCAGTTCCTCCGAAATTTCTAAATTATTAACAAGGGATTCATTGTTTGCCATAACTAAGTCAAGCAGGTTATTTCCCCTTGTAGGTTCTGTCACAAACTGCTTCAAAAAACAATCCTGAACTACTTCTAAAAAGTCGTATGATTCTAAATTCCCAGTCAAGAAATTCCAATCAACATGACTGAAGTTAAAGTCTCCTAGAATTACTACATTATCGTGCCTTGTGGCCTTAACAATTTCCTCCCATAGTAGTTTCCCTTGGTCCCTATCTAAGTTTGGGGGAAGGTATATCACTCCTAAAATCAGTTTTTCATGCCCCTCTGAAAATTCTATCTGAACAGACTCTGTATGTGTTACTTCAGACTTAATACCCGTTTTATGCAAGCGATCTCGGACATACAATGCCACCCCACCCCCCTTCCCGATACTTCTATCTATTTGGAACAATTTAAAACCCTGAATATGACATTCCGCAGGCATGTCCCGACTTTTTGAATTAAACCACGTCTCAGTTAAGGCAAATACATCAATGTTACCTGCACTAGCAACTAATCTCAACTCGTCCATCATATTCCTAGCACTACGGCAATTAGCATAATAAACATTGAAAGACTCTCCTTTCTCTTTACCCTTCCTGCTCATTTCTGTTTTTCTACTAAACCTATTACTATCCTTATCACCCAAAGTCCCTGGCTTTTCAATATCTACCTCGTTCTGCTTATTACTAGTTCCCCTAGAACTCGTAATATTACTACACTGGGACTTCACTGTTTTCCTGCCAAAACCCATACCACTAACTATTCCTAGTTTAAAGTCCTAACTGCTCCCTCCACTGCAGTTGCCAGTGCTACCACCCCAGACCTAGATAAGTGAACCCCATCCCTGAAGATAAGTGAACCCCATCGCTGCCTATCTTTGCGATGACAGTATTGGCAAGGCACTCCTACGCCATGTTGGTAAAGATATTTCTTTTCATGCTCTTAAGAGCAGTACGTGCATCATCACTGTACAGGATGCTACCCAAGCTTATGATCTTTCTCTTCTTTCCCATATCGATACTGTTCCTGTCACTATTGAAAAACATCATTCCCT
>NW_027196747.1:0-79874 GCF_038502225.1 Cherax quadricarinatus
ACAAAAACTTCTCAACGCAGGCTTCACCATTATTTGGACTCCTGAGCACCGTGCCAAAAGCACAGTCATTGCTAAACACGTAGACTACTCTCTCCTGACAGCCTATGACACAGACAAAGAAGACTTAATAAAAGATATCAGTACTAAGAACAAAGTCTCTGTTGACGATATTTACAGACCAGAAAACTCTACCATTCTCAAAATACGCTGTTCTACTCCTGCTGACGCCTCTACACTCTTCAGTCAAGGAATCTTTGCCAAGACCATCCGCATTCCTCCAAACGCTCTCTTCACTCCGAACTTCCACCCAATCACACAATGTCTTAAATGCTACAAATTCGGCCACGACAAAAACACATGCACATCTACACAAGTCTGCTCCAGATGTTCAGCAACTGGCCACTTCTGGAATACTTGCAACCTCCCCCTTAAATGTTCTAACTGCGGCGGGTCACACACTGCAGTTGCAAATTCCTGCCCTTCTAGAAAGCACATTCTCTCCTCCCTCAGAGCAAACCAACCTCCCTCCCTCCCCAACCCCTTCCCTGCTCCTCCCTCCCCTTCCTTACCTCCCTCCCCTTCCACACCTCCCTCCCCTACCCCCAATGCCTGGGCCTCCCCACGCACTTGGTCTACCTCTTCTACTCTACACACATCAAACACCAACACACAGACTACAAGCACTTCTCCTTCTACACCCACACTAGACTACAAAACTAACTGTCAACTTGCCACTGCTGCCCACTCTGCGATGGTAATCTCACAAGCTTACCAATCAGACTACTCACATGTCCTTAACCTAATCTTGTCTGCTAACAATCTTCCCTCTTTAATTATCCCTCCTTCCTGCTTCTCTTCCAAGCCTCCTACAACCTCTCCCTCCTTCCTCTCTCCCACCCCCCCACTTCCTACTCCCACCAGCTCTCCTCCTCCACTACCTCTCTTCACTACTTCTACACCTCCCACCAACACCCCTACTGCTACTGCTACGACCACCCCTCCCCCCACTTCCTTACCCACTTCATCCCCTTCCAAAGCTTCCACTTCCTCACAGCTTACCAAAACTTCCACTTCCTCTGCATCCACCTTCGCCCACTCCACCACAACCAAAACCTCATCCAGGTCCAACTCCACCTCCTCCAGACAAAATCCACTCAAACCTAAACCTACCCCAACTTCTAACGGACAGACCAAAGAACATAAAAACAGATCCATCTCTTCCTCCCCCTCCAGGAAACGGGTCCGTAGCACCTACAAACACACATCCACTGATGGCACCACTATCACGGGCTTTAATCCAAACTCCTCCCCCGACATTAACTTTGCTAAGACGAAACCATTAAATCACGTTTAAGGTGATTCAGTTCAACGTACGTTCTTACTTTACAATTAGACACCTACTGGCCGAGCTCCTTGAAGCAGAGAGGCCAGATATTGTTTTGCTAAACAGTACCTGCCTCAAAGCCCCTCAATGTATCCGCCATTATGGTTATACTGCACTACAGTCCCCCTATGATCCCCACGATGGGGTTGCCATCCTTGTCAATTCCAACATAAAACATGAATTTCTCCCAATCCCTTTTATTCACCAACACTGTCTTGCGGTCAGAATACACACCCACCTTGGCCCCTTTATCTTTTTCACCACCTATGCTCGCCCAAACACTACTCTCAACATACACGACCTCTCCTTAGTCTTCAACTACACCAACACACCAACTTACCTACTAGCTGACATGAATGCCAAACACACTGCCTTTCATCACACCAGTAACAACCAACTTGGTCACCAATTACTCAACTTCACAAACCATAAACACCTAATTCATCTTGGCCCAGACTTCAATACCTTCTTCAACCACACGGGCCAAGGCAAACCAGACATCATTCTGGCAAACCGAGCCAGCTCTCTATTTCAACATTACATCTCACCTGGCCCTATTACAGGCTCTGATCACATCCCAGTCATCTTACACATCTCCTCCAACCCTATCCTCATTCCAACCACACCTTCATTCTCCTACAAGAACGCTGACTGGGATGCTTTCAAACAACACATAGACAATATTAACCTCACCTATGACTACAACAACAAACCTATCTCTGACATCGATACTCAACTTGATCTCATCCAGGACACCATTACACAAGCAGCCAACATCGCAATACCAAAGAAAACTCACACCACTCGTTATTCCTTCAAACCGTCACTCAGAACAAGAAGACTAATTATCTGCTACCACAACCGCTTCCTCTACAACACACATAGATTTAATCAAGTCCGATTAGATCTCACTTACCTTAGAAACAACATTTTACACAGCCTAGACCAAGACCACAACAATCACTGGTCACGACTAATACAACAAGCGGACAGGCAGCGTGTTAAAAACACTAAAGCCTTCTGGAACTTTATCAAAAAAATCAGAGGCACTACTCCCACCAACAAATTCAAACACATCACCCACAACAACACACACATCTCAGACCCACAGGCTGCTACCAACATCTTCAAACACATCTGGGAGAACATCTTCCACGCTCACCCACCTCACCCTAACGTTATTCAACACATTCAGAACATAGAACACTGGAACACTGCACACACACAAGAAACAACACCAGACAGCCACATACATCTAGACACTCTTACCTCCTCCCAAGAACTCGACACTCCTTTCACCAACACAGACATTAAAACTCTCCTCAGACACCTTCCTCCAAAGGCTCCTGGTGCCTCTGGCCTAAACCATATTATCCTGAAACACCTTCCTGACTCTATCATTACTGCCTACACAAACCTCCTCAATGCCTCCCTTGCCTCTGGATACTTCCCTTCCCTCTTCAAAGCTGCTACTGCTATCCTCCTTCCTAAACCCAATAAAGACCACTCTGACCCTAGAAACTATCGCCCTATCAGCCTCCTCGAAACTTTAGGAAAACTCTTTGAAAAACTCATTAATCATCGCCTTCGCAGATACCTGGAACATAATTCTCTACTTTCAGATGGCCAGTTTGGCTTCAGAACACACAGATCCACACAGGATGCCATTAACATCATTCTCAACTACATCCACATAAACACAAAACAAAGAAACAGGACAGCCCTGGTTGCAAAAGACGTTGAAAAAGCTTTTGACACTGTGTGGCACGAGGGGCTCAAGTACAAACTCTGCACTAACTTCAACCTGCCTCTCAATACTCGTAAACTCCTCTGCAACTTCCTAGACGGCCGTACCATGAGAATCAAATTCCAAGGCTGTTACTCTGACTACTTCACACTAAATGCTGGAGTACCCCAGGGATCTGTCCTTTCCCCTACCCTCTACATTTTATACACTAACGACATTCCAACACCTGTATACCACAACTCCATCACACTAGCCTATGCAGACGACATTACACAACTTATCACTCATGCCAATATAGATACACTCACACACAAAACACAAAATGAGGTTGACAGGATAGCCATCTGGGAACAAAAATGGAGGATCAAAACCAATGCAGCAAAATCCAGCATTACGTATTTTAACTACAGGAAACGTGATCCTCCATTACCTGTCGAACTCAGAACAGCTGACACCCGCACTTACTTCCCTATCACACAATCTGTCACTGTCCTTGGCGTTAATCTTGACTACCTTCTTCGTTTACACGGACACATTCACTCAAGGCATGCAATAGCTAGTAAGGCCCTTGCGGGCCTCTACAAGCTGAAACATGCCTCTCAACGCACCAAACTACACCTCTACAAATCCCTAATACGTCCTCTGATAACTTACTCTCCTCTAGCCCTCTCTCTTGCAGCAAAAACAAACTTACTTAAACTGCAGCGTGTCCAGAACAAGGCGCTGCGCTGGGTGCTTGATGTCAGATGGGAGGACTTCGCCACAAGCGAGTCTCTCCATGCCCAGTTAGACGTCCCTGCGCTGAATCTGTACTGGAAGAGGCTCAGTGACAGACAGATAGACAAACTTGAGACACGACATGACTACTGGACCTCTCTCCTTGACGAAGACATTCGCAGACCCACAAACCAACACAACCTTTTCTACTCCTTGCATGATCCTGCTCCTAACCCTACTTACAAATAACCTTGGATCCGCTGACAGGTACCTTCTAAGACAGGTACCATTCTCTGACCCACGTTCGCCTTAGCTTTTTTGGGTTAAGACATGACTCAGTTCTGCACTCCTCTCTAGCTCTAAACGTCGCAAGTCCCTTACTCCCAGCTCACCCCACCGGAGTCCCAACAGAAGAACCGGAATTTCTCTTTTCAATATCTGTCCCACGATCGCCTTTGCTGCTGGGTTAAGCCCTGGCTCTATTTCTACGACTAAGAACACTCCTCTCCAGCACTATTCTTCGTCTGTCCCGTCTTCCCCGCTCATCCCATTTGGGATCTTACCTGAACTTTCGTTCGTTCGTTCGTTCCTATGCTCGTATTACGACAATCCATTGACGACAATCGTATTACGACAATCCATTGACACACACTCAGTTCACGGAGTTCACTACCTTATCACAAGATAGGCACATGGCTTCTGCCGAAAAGAAGAGGTCACGATGCTCCATGAACACGACGGAGGACTCAGATTTGGAAATGTGGGGCGAAATTCTAGCGAAGAAGTTGCGAGAGGAAGAGGAAGATCCTGCTCACATTGTAGCAGATCTGACAGTCCCAACCATGGAGCCAGCGACAATAGAAACAGGTGCGGAAATAAACACCGCACCCCCCGAAAACCAAGAGGGATGGAACACTGTGGACAAGAAGAAGAAGCACCGTCCGTCCAAGGAGCAGGCAAACCAGCTCAACCGACCTGGCAAATTCAAGGTGAAGTCTTATGGGGACCACAGAACCCACTATGGGGTTGTTTCATACCTGGAATCACGACACAACCTGAAGTTCAAGATATGGTTCAACTTGAGGGGAGAACCAATATTGACTCCTCTCAACAAGGAAATGTATACCACCTTGAAGAGAGTCATGGAGACAGATCGCTCATTCACCCTGGAGGAACTGGACTCTCGGCAGAAGATCACCAAGGGTGTAGTGATGCGATACCCGCTGATGATGCCCATCGAGGCAGTAGCAGCTCACCCCAGTGTGGTGTCAGCTCAACGTCTCAAGGCAAAGACGGCAGGCAACGCACCAACCCGACAGGTTCTCATTCAGCATGTAGGACCACTGCCATCCCAGCTGGACCTCGGTTCTTGGGGCAGGTACGATGTCAGGACCTTCACAGCAGAACCAGTTCGCTGTTTCAAGTGTCAGCGTTATGGACACCTGGGTGCACTCTGTCCGAACAGAGTAATCTGCGGTGTCTGCAGCCAGCACCACCCTACCGAGGAATGCATCACCAAGCTGAAAAATGCATCGCCACCCACTCCACAATGCCCGAACTGCAGGCAGAAACACCATGCCTGGAATCCTCGATGCCCCGAGAGGCTCGCCAGAATTCAAGAAGTCTGGAAGACGCCAAAAACTCGGCAACAGGCTACGACGGATCATCAAACGATGGGTGCAGAGAACCCTGCCATACCGCAGATCTCTCAGCAGCTAAACCAAGTCAATGCCCAGGAATTCCCAACCCTAGAAGCCTCAACCAGGCGTCAAGGTCAAGAACCTCCTGCACCCCTACCTCAACGAAGAAACAGAAACAAGAGGAACAGGAGGCGTCAACAGGGTGCATCTGGTCAATGCGATCAGCAGGCTGCACTAAACGAGCCCCCACCGGCCATAGCACGACAACGCAGGCACTCCTTACCCGGCACAGGCGCTTTGCAGACTCAACTGGCACCTCACCAGCAGATCCCGGCTACTCAACCTGGTATACAGCAACAGACCACGGTGCATACAATAAAGAAATCCAACCCTCAGCAGTCCCTACAGACCACAGCAGCCCAGATAATATCCACTGTTTCGAACCCATCTCCAAAGCAGGCCCTCACCAGGGAGGATCTCGTAGCACTCATCAAGGTGTTCACGGATCTTATTTGCAACACAATCAACTCCACGGAACAACAGAGCGCATTCCGGCAGATGGTCAGTACTCTCCTGAGAGTGTGCTTTCTGACCGAAGAGGAGACAGTGGATGCCATGAATTTGCAGGTTCTCAGAGCGGGCAGGACTCAGTCTCCAGCTCAGGAAACAACAGCGATGGAATAACCTCGGTACCAAATCACACCCTCAAGGTCCTACAATGGAACATTCAGGGCCTGAGGGGCAAACAGCACCTCTTGCTGGAGGCAGTAATTCGGGATCGGGTTGACATCGTCTTGCTACAAGAAACTCTGACTGTCCCGACTATGTGCCCAAGACTACCCGGTTTTGCTGGGTATTTTCGGCACATGGACCCGGGCATTCACTGCAGAGGCACAGCTGTATTTGTATCCAATACAATACCTCACGAGGTTATAGCCAACCCTGTGGACTGTGGGGAGGATGTCGAGGTACAGGCCATCCTTGTGCACATACCTGGGGCGCCCATTACCATCTATAACATCTACAAGAACCCAAGACACACCCTCGACATTGCAGAGCTCCTCGCACTAGCACGCACTGAGTGTATTATTGTGGGTGGAGATTTCAACGCACATCACCCAATGCTGCACTCTCACTCAGCAACCAATGCTGCTGGCAGACACATAGCAATGCTCCTACACGATATTCCAGAGGTAAAGTTGCTAAACAATGGAGACCCCACACACCTGTTGGGTGGCTGCCTCGACCTTACCTTCGGGTCAAGACAACTCGCAGCAGGAGCCACATGGGAAACTCATCCTCACCTTGTCAGTGACCACTTTGCAGTGATCACCACCTTCAACATCAACAGGCCTCCCACAGTTGTGCTGCCTCCTAGATGGGACGTAAAGAGGGCCAACTGGAAGGTGTTCCAGGATTATCTTCATGACTGGTGGTCCACATACTCTCTATCTGAAGACTGTGATACGGCTGAACAGGAGCTAATCACTGTTCTCATCCAGGCAGCAGAGTGCGCAATTCCAAAGAAGTCCGCAGGACGCACTCACAAAAGAGACTGGTGGTTCTACAACGACGAGGTGCGGGAGCAGAACCACCGCATCAACTCTTTTAGGAAGCTATACAGGCGTAACCCTACGGCAGAGAACAGGAATACTCTGAGAGCCATTGTGCAGCATGCCCGCAGAATCTCTCTCAGAGTAAAAACTGAGAAATGGCTGGAGTGGTGCTCAACATTCGGGCATCACACCACCTTATCTGAGATATGGGGCAAGCTCAACATAGCAACTGGCAAGAGCAAGCCGAGGCCACCAGCACACCCGAACCCATCCCAGGAAGCAGAGAAACTAGTGGAGCTTTTCACTTCCAGGGGAGCCTCCACTCAGCTCCCACAGGACATCCGGAATATACAGACGGATCTTCTGCCACAGCGCCAGCTAACGATACAAGCTGCATGTGAGTCGGAAGATGTGACTGATGAAGACCTCACGGACTTGGAACTCCGACGTGCCATTAAGAACACAGGTGACACTGCCCCGGGCATCGATGGTGTTACGTACTCCATGATTGCACGGGCTGGGCAGAGTGGATGGGAGGCCATACTAGACGTCATTAACAAGTCGTGGAGGGCCAGGACACTCCCAGCAGCTTGGAAGAAAGCTACAATCGTACCAATTCCAAAGCCCAAGGACCCAGGCAGTATGAGACCCATATCGCTGACCAGCTGCTTAGCCAAGACTGCTGAGAGGATGGTGTTAAACCGCCTCCTATGGAAACTTGGACCCTCTCATCATCACATATTTGGCTTCACCAAAGGAGTGGGTACAGCAGAGTGCATAACCACTCTACTAAGCCAGATTGCTGATAGTAACAAAAAACCTAGTATCGTCGTCTACCTCGACCTTGAGAAGGCATTTGAGCTAGCCAGCCCCACAGCAATTCTGGCAATACTAGCTCGGAAGGGAATCAAAGGACGCCTCCTGGCCTGGATAGAGTCCTACCTTAGGGGCAGGCAGGCCTGTGTCAGCTTTCAGGGACACTACTCTTCCTTTAAAACCCTGGAAAACGGTACGCCACAAGGAGGTGTGCTCAGTCCTACCCTGTTTAACATCCTTATGCAGGAACTTGTGAGCCTTCCCTTTCATAGTGGTACACAGCTCCTCAGCTATGCTGATGATCTTGCACTCGTAGTGAATGGGAAAGGCAATTTAGAACGACAGGCTCAGAGAGCTTTGGACCTAATTACGCAGTCTTGCAAGGAACTAGGCCTCAAGATCTCGGCCGAGAAATCTCTTGCAATGATGTTCAAGGGACCAGATCCTGTGAATAGATTACGTATTCAGGATATAGAACTTGAGTGGACAGGCTCCTACCTGTACTTGGGAATCTACATTGATAAAAAGCTGACCTTTCAGAAACAGGCCGAGTATGTCAGGTCACGTGCTCTACTCAGACTCAACGCCATGAGAGCCATGACGAGGCACCGTGCAGGGGCAAGCAAAGATGTACTTCGCTTGTACTATATACAAGCTATACGCTCGCTCATTGACTACGGTGCACCGGCTTTAGCTCATCTCTTCCCGCAGAGCAGGCAAAGGGTGGAGGTCGTACAAAACCAGGCGATAAGAACTATGCTTGGGGCCCCCATCTGGACCAACACAGTATGTCTCAGATCTGAGGCCCGGCTTCCTTCCTTGGCTGACAGAGTAAGATACATAAACGCCTGCAAAGTGGCCACGATTCTGCACCGGCAGCAAGGTACCCCACTAAGGAGACGGATATTGACAACCATGTCACAAGATCCCACACTCTTCACGGACTACTCCTGGATTCGTTCGTTTTGTGCTGCTGGGCGGAAGCTGCTGCCTATACAACTACTCCTTGAGAAGAGTTGTGACCTTCCTGTTGCTGGGTACCATCCACCACCTCCCTGGCGCCCAGATCCAGCCGATGTTTGCATCATGCAGCTACCCATCTCTAAGTGTCTCTGCAGTCAAGACACCCTCAGCAATCATGCTGAGACAAGCATGGCACTGGCAGAGGGAGGCACATGTGCAGTGTATTTCACAGATGGTTCTGTCGACCCTGACAGGAAGAGAGCAGCAGCTGGACTGTACCACAATGGTCACACACAAGGCTGGCGACTCCCTGACCACTGCACGATCCTTCAAGCTGAGCTGGTGGCGATTCAGCAGGCATTGTCACATGCCCTACGACATCGACTCCGACCTGTCATACATGTTGATTCCACCTCTGCAATCAATGCCCTCTCCCATCCTCAACCACAGGACAATGTTCACCTCATCACATCGATCCTGAGCATAATGACAGCCTTAGAAGTTCAGGGTAACAGATCGACATTGAACTGGATCCCCAGCCATGCTGGCATCCGGGGAAATGAGGCGGCAGATGATGCAGCCAAGGCAGCAACAGACTATCCACATGTTGGGATTACTGTCCCAATCAGCCTACGACAGACCAAACTGGTGGCTGCCAGAGCCATGAAACTTATGGGGGAGGTCTTAGGTGATACCCCATCTCAACAGTGGTACCGAGCAGCGACTCAGGGAGAACCCCCTCCATATGATAGAAGCTGGTCCAGAGCGCAGTGTACCGCCATCCATCGGCTTCGTTTGGGCTTTCCCACAGCCAAGATGATGGTAGACAAGGCTGAGGAGGAGATGTGCCAGTACTGTCAGCACGTTGTCCAGCGGCCCCTAACACACTATCTTCTGGAGTGCGAAGTTACTGAGACACTCCGCAGGCAACTAGGAGTGATATTCCCTCCCGAAGAGGACCCAGAGATGACTGCGGCCACACTAGTGTACCATGGAGTCAACGAACCAGACAAGCTGTTACCTGTGATAACGACATATCCTCCTCCTCGCTAGTGTCCATAGTTAGGAGTACATACGGTGTTGTCGCTTATGAGATGCACCAGTTGAACTGACCAGAAGAGTGCTTGAGCAGCATGCGTCGCATCATTGTAGAAACCTTTCTCCCTCGGGAGCCAGAGACGGGTCATCGCAAGATTGGGACCCGTGCCAGGACTATGGTCTTGGCGAACATTATACATACATCTGTTGTGGTACAGAAGGATACTAGACTCACCTCCCCACTTATGTTGTGGTACAAGAGGATACTAGACACACCTCCCCACTTATGTAGTGGTACAGGTGGATACCAGACACACCTCCCCACTTATGCAGTGGTACAAGTGGATGCTAGACACACCTCCCCATTTCTGTAGTGGTACAAGTGGATACTAGACAAACCTCCCCACTTATGTAGTGGTACAAGTGGACACTAGACACACCTCCCAACTTCTGTAGTGGTACAAGTGAATACTAGACACACCTCCACACTTCTGTAGTGGTAAAAGTGGATACAAGACACACCTCTCCACTTCTGTTGTGGTACAAGAGGATACTAGACACACCTCCCCACTTATGTAGTGGTACTAGTGGATACTAGACTCTCCTTCCCACTTCTGTAGTAGTACAAGTGG
Source organism: Cherax quadricarinatus (assembly GCF_038502225.1). Taxonomy (NCBI): domain Eukaryota; kingdom Metazoa; phylum Arthropoda; class Malacostraca; order Decapoda; family Parastacidae; genus Cherax; species Cherax quadricarinatus. The sequence continues at coordinate 10,494 of NW_027196747.1, forward strand.
ATACTAGACACACCTCCCCACTTCTGTAGCGGTACAAGTGGATACTAGAGACACCTCCCCACTTATGACGGGGTACAAGTGAATACTTGACACACCTCCCCGCTTAAGTAGTGGTACAAGTGGATACTAGACACACCTCCCCATTTATGTAGTGGTACAAGTGGATACTAGACACACCTCCCCACTTATGAGGTTGTACAAATGGATACTAGACACTCCTCCCCACTTCTGTAGCGGTACAAGTGGATACTAGAGACACCTCCCCACTTATGAGGTGGTACAAGTGGATACTAAACACACCTTCCCGCTTCTGTAGTTGTACAAGAGGATACTAGACACACCTGTCCACTTACGTAGTGGTACAAGTGAATACTTGACACACCTCCCTGATTACGTAGTGGTAAAAGTGGATACTAGACACACCTAGCCAAATCTGTAGCGGCACAAGTGGATGCTAGAGACACCTCCTCACTTATGAGGTGGTACAAGTGAATACTTGACACACCTCCCCACTTATGTAGTGGTACATGTGGACACTAGACACACCTCCTCAATTATGAGGTTGTACAAGTGGATACTAGACACACCTCCTCACTTCTGTAGCGGAACAAGTGGATGCTAGACCCACCTTCCCACTTGTGTAGTGGTACAAGTGGATACTACACGCACCTTCCCACTTCTGTAGTGGTACAAGTGGATACTAGGCACACCTTCCCACTTCTGTAGTCGTACAATTTGATACTAAACACACCTTCCCAAATCTACAGTTGTACAAGTGGATACTAAACACACCTCCCCACTTCTGGAGTGGTATAAGTGGATTCTTGGCACACCTTCCCAACTCTGTAGTGGTAAAAGTTGATTCTAGACTCACCTTCCCAACTCTGTAGTGGTAAAAGTGGGTACTAAACACACCTCCTCACTTCTGTAGTGGTACAAGTTGATTCTAGGCACACCTTCCCAACTCTGTAGTGGCACAAGTTGATACTATACACACCTTCCCACTTCTGTAGTGGTACAAGTGGATACTAGACAAACCTTCCCACTTCCGCTGTGGTACAAGTTGATACTAGACACAAAAGTGAATACTTGACACACCTCTCCACTTACGTAGTGGTACAAGTGGATACTAGACACACCTAGCAACTTCTGTAGCGATTCAAGTGGATACTAGAGACACCTCCTCACTTATGAGGTGGCACAAGTGAATACTTAACATATCTCCCCGCTTATGTAGTGGTACAAGTGGATACTAGACACACCTCCCTACTCATATAGTGGTACAAGTGGATACTAGACACACCTCCCCAATTATGAGGTTGTACAAGTGGATACTAGACACACTTCCCCACTTATGTAGCGGTACAAGTGGATACTAGACACACCTTCCAACTTCTGTAGTGGTACAAGTGGATACTAGGCAAACCTTCCCACTTCTGTAGTGGTACAATTTGATACTAGACACACCTTCCCAACTCTGTAGTGGTACAAGTGGATACTACACACACCTCCCCACTTCTGTAGTTGTGCAAGTGGATTCTAGGCACACCTTCCCAACTCTGTAGTGGTACAAGTTGATACTAGACACACCCTCCCAACTATCTAGCGGTACTAGTGGGTACTAAACACACCTCCCCACTTCTGTAGTGGTACAAGTGGATTCTAGGCACACCTTCCCAACTCTGTAGTGGTACAAGTTGATACTATACACACCTTCCCAACTATCTAGCGGTACTAGTGGGTACTAAACACACCTCCCCACTTCTGTAGTGGTACAAGTGGATTCTAGGCACACCTTCCCAACTCTTTAGTGGTACAAGTTGATACTAGACACACCTTCCAAACTCTGTAGTTTTACAAGTGGATACTAAACACACCTCCCCACTTCTGTAGTGGTACAAGTGGATTCTAGGCACACCTTCCCAACTCTGTAGTGGTACAAGTTGAGACTATACACACCTTCCCACTTCTGTAGTGGTACAAGTGGATTCTAGACAAACCTTCCCACTTCTGCAGTGGTACAAGTTGATACTAGACTCACCTTCCCACTTCTGTAGTGGTACATGTGGATACTAGGCACACCTTCCCACTTCTGTACTGGTACAAGTTGATACTAGACACGCCTTCCCAACTCTGTAGTGGTACAAGTGGAAACTAAACACACCTCCACACTTCTGTAGTGGTACAAGAGGATACTAGACATCTTCCGAACCCTGCACTGGTACAAGTAGATACTAGACACGCCTTCCCACTTCTGTAGGGGTACAAGTGGATACTAGGCACACTTTACCTCTTCTGTAGTGGTACAAGTTGGTACTAGACACACCTTCCCACTTCTGTAGTGGTACAAGTGGATACTAGGCACACCTCCCAACTTATAAGGTGGCTCATGTGAATACTAGACACACCTCCCCACTTATGTAGTTGTACAAGTGGATCCTAGACACACCTACCCACTTCTGCAGTGGTACAAGTGGATACTAGACACACCTTCCCACTTCTGTAGTGGTACAAGTGGATACTAAACACACCTCCCCACTTCTGTAGTGGTGCAAGTGGATTCTAGGCACACCTTCCCAACTCTGTAGTGGTACAAGTTGATACTAGACACACCTCCCCACTTATGAGGTGGTTCATGTGAATACTAGACACACCTCCCCACTTATGTAGTGGTACAAGTGGATGCTAGACACACCTTCCCACTTCTGCAGTGGTACAAGTTGATACTAGACACACCTTCACACTTCTGTAGTGGCACAAGTGGATACTAGACAAACCTTCCCACTTCTGCAGTGGTACAAGTTGATACTAGTGTGAACTCCCTTAATTTGTATTTCTGCAAGCGGGGAGTAAATGATACGTCTTCGGAGGCTTCTTATTTTATTTGTAAAGTAGTGGTGGGAACACGGGCTTGTGTGTTTTGCCCATGGCCCGGGTAGGACCATGCCCATGAGAGGAGGGAGCTAGTAAGCCTTGCTGCTAGGCCGCTGAGTGAGTCAGAGAGTGTGGGACCAGCATCCCAAAGACTTTGTGCTGGTCCAGAGGGCAGCACTTAAATGCCGCGATATATGAACTAAGCTGGCAGACAGCATAGGCTGTCTGTGCAGACAGTACAGGATGTCTACATATGCTCGGCCACCTACCTCGCGTCGTCCCGACGCGACAATGCTGGTGGTAAAAAAAAGTCACTCTGTCTCGTAGGAACAGGGCACAGAACACAAAATAAAAAAACATATATACATATGGATATGAAAAAAAACCTTCCTGCAGGGAGGGAAGAAAAAAACATGTGGGGTGTGCTAAACATCGTGGTCATAGACAGTGAGCGTCGATGGGCATCACCGCACGCCTTCCTGCGTCTGGACAGATACTGCAACACAGGAGACATCGCTGCGGCTGTGCTGTGACGTAACAGGTTACGGTCTCCTCTGGAACGGTGAAGCAGTCGTCGTAGGAGTCACTGCAGGTTTTCTCTCAACCTGGGGCACGACATGCTGGTGCCCTGGAGTGAGGCGTCGTCAAAACTCGGCAACTGGGCAGGACTTCTGGCAAGCGACTCAGGAGGACACTTCTCGACTGGTACTGTCACTTTGCTGTCACTGCCGGCGAGCGTGGAGCGAGTCGTGGCAGAGACGACTGGGCAAAACATCTGGGAGTCGTAACATCATACACCAGACTGTAGTGAGCGAGCTAGCAGTCAAAGTGACATCTTCTTTGTGCAGGCTCACTGAAACTTGTGACACGAGGCTGACACAGCGCCGGCCAACAGGGCTAACTGCAGCTTGACGAGTGTCATTCTCTCGGCAGTTGGAGTTATAGCAGAGGTTAGTCTAAGCATCCCCAGACTTGTTTCTCTACATATATCTGCACTCTGAAGGTCTGGAGGTGAAGTGAAACAAATCTCGATGGGAATCGTAGCAGGTACGATTCTGCAGAACAACTATGAGCGACGAGCATAAGAGCTTTCTGTACAAGGGGGCTCGGGCTCAGGCTGACTGATATCAGCTGTCAAACACGCTGGTCACACCGGGTGACTTAACACAGTGGTGTTACTCAGGGGTCTGGCTCAAGACCACTGGACACACGGAAAGCTTTACACACACCCGTGGTACATGCGGTACAACATGGCTTAAACTAGCAAAAGATGCTTTTCTGTGCACAAAATTGACACTAAGCTATACACTAACATGTGAGAACACTGACTGAGAGGAATTAATTAACACACGACATATATCTTCTCTCAATCTTCTCGACAATACTGAAATAATTACTAGAAACACTCGATGTGACATCATGTGATGTCAGACGTGACGTCAGCAGCACTGTGACGTCAGCAGACATCTCGAGGTGACGCCAGCAGACATCGTGACCTCATGAAGTCGGGCAGCATCGTCGGTGATGTCAATGTGAGGCCTGGGACATCTGGCTTAGTAACCCACGTGGCTTGTAGATCCACGTGACATTGTCCACACCCCACGTGGCGTCAGGATCTATGTGGCATGCTGATCCACGTGGCTTGCTGATCTACATGGCATGCTGATGTACATGGCATACTGATACACATGGCTTGCTGATCCATGTGGCTTCGAGTGGCCTCGGGCACTCGGATACACAGCGCTGGCAAAGAATTCATATGAAAAACAGCAGAAAACACAGCAGAGCGAGTGGGCAGTTGTGAGTGTATGGTAGACGGGTGAGCATGAGTAGGGTGAGCATGGGCGAGGGGAAGAAACAGCCACTTCCTCCTCCTCCTCCTCCCTAACCCACAAACACAGGGAGACGCACTGGACGCAGAAATCACCACAAAACTCACCTCTGACTGGCTGAAATAGCTGTGCTGAGCTGAACAACAACAGCAGAACATACAAGTGATGCTGAACACGTGACTTGAGAAACAGCGTGGGACGCTGTAGCGTGGGGCCACTGGGACACCATTTACAATTCTGGAAGAAATTCGGCAAATTTCGGCTAGATCCTGCTTGTACCTATGTCTGGATGCTCAAACGTTGAGTCACGACATCAGGATAACTCGTTGAGAGACGGATGCTTCTTGTGTAGAGTGATAAAGTGAAGATGACTTCATACCTCTTCCTTCCTCTCTCCGGGCAAACACAAATGCTGCGACCACCGCTGCTACCAATGTTAACGCGATTAATTGGTAGGCTGATGCAGAGCGGGGTTCAAATGATAAACGTTTCCGGAGGCTTCTTTACTTTATTTGTAATGTAGTGGTGGGTACACAGGCTTGTGTGTTGTGCCCATGGCCCGGGTAGGGCCATGCCCACGAGAGGAGAGAGCTAGAAGGCCTTCTGTCTTGCTGCTAGGCCGCTGAGTGAGTCAGAGAGTGTGGGACCAGCATCCCACAGACTTTGTCTTTGCTGCGATATATGGCCGCAGAATAGGCTATCTGTGCAGACAGTACAGGCTGTCTACACTAGGCACGTGTAGTGGTACCTAGCACACCTTCCCACTTCTGTAGTTGCCCTTGATACTAGACTGTAGTGGTACAAGTGGGGACACACCTTCCCAACTCTGTAGTGGTATAAGTTGATACTTGACACACCTTCCCAAGTAGGGTACAGATACTAAACACACCTACCCACTTCTGTAGTTACAAGTGGATACTGACACACCTTCCCACTTCTGTCGTGGTACAAGTTGATACTGCAACTAAGCTGGCAGACACTAGACACACCTTCCCAACTCTGTAGTGGTACAAGTTGATACTAGACACACCCTCCCACTTCTGTAGTGTACAGACAGTACTTCTGTAGTGATACAAGTGGATACTAAACACACCTCTCCACTTCTGTAGTGGTACAATTGGATACTAGACACGCCTTCCCACCTCTGTAGTGGTACAAATGGATACTAAACACACCTCCCCACTTATGTAGTGGTACAAGTGGATACTAGACACACCTTCCCACTTCTGTTCTGGTACAAGTGGATACTAGACACACCTTCCCACTTCTGTTCTGGTACAAGTGGATATGGATACTAGACACACCTTCCCACTTCTATAGTGGCACAAGTGAACTCACAGTGAGTTATCTAATTCACTAGATGTGTAAATAGATATCAGATACATTCTCTACATCCGTAGGAGTAAACGAGGACGCTAGTCGCACCTCCACATCTACTTAGGTTTACTTATGTATGCAAGCCACACTTCTCCTAATCCGCAGAGGTACACGTGAACGCTACACATAGCTCTCAACCTCAGACATGGTGCAAGCGGATGCTGCACGCTCCTCTCCACCTCAATCACTTGCAAGTGGGCGCTTCACACTCATCTCCATCTCGGTCAGCAAGTGGATGCTTCACACTCCTCTCCACCTCGGCCACTTGCAAGTGGACGCTTCACACTCCTCTCCACCTCGGCCACTTGCAAGTGGACGCTACACACTCCTCTCCGCCTCGGTCACATGCAAGTGGACGCTTCACACTCCTCTCCACCTCGGTCACTTGCAAGTGGACGCTTCACACTCCTTTCCACCTCCGCCACTTGCAAGTGGACGCTTCACACTCCTCTCCACCTCAGCCACTTACAAGTGGACGCTACACATCCCTCTCCACCTTGGCGACTTACAAGTCGACGCTTCACACTCCTCTCCACCTCGGCCACTTGCAAGTGGACGCTTCACACTGGTCTCCTCCTCGGTCACTTGCAAGTGGACGCTACACACTGGTCTCCACCTCGGTCACATGCAAGTGGACGCTACACACTGGTCTCCACCTCGGTCACATGCAAGTGGACGCTACACACTGGTCTCCACCTCGGCCACGTGCAAGTGGACGCTACACACTGGTCTCCACCTCGGTCACGTGCAAGTGGACGCTTCACACTGGTCTCCACCTCGGCCACGTGCAAGTGGACGCTACACACCTCTCTCCACCTTGATCACGTGCAAGTGGACGCTACACACTGGTCTCCACCTTGGTCACATGCAAGTGGACGCTACACACTGGTCTCCACCTTGGTCACGTGCAAGTGGACGCTACACACTGGTCTCCACCTTGGCCACTTGCAAGTGGACGCTTCACACTGGTCTCCACCTTGGTCACGTGCAAGTGGACGCTACACACTGGTCTCCACCTTGGTCACATGCAAGTGGACGCTACACACTGGTCTCCACCTTGGTCACATGCAAGTGGACACTACACACTCCTCTCCACCTCGGCCACTTGCAAGTGGACGCTACACACTCCTCTCCACCTCGGTCACATGCAGGTGGACGCTACACACTCCCCTCCACCACCGTCACGTGGAAATGGACGCTGCACACTCCCCTCCCCCTCCGCCACGTGGAAATGGACGCTACACACTCCCCTCCACCTTCGTCACGTGCAAGTGGACGCTACACACTCTTCTCCACCTTGGCCACTTGCAAGTGGATGCTACACACTCCTCTCCACCTCGGCCACTTGCAAGTGGACGCTACACACTCTTCTCCACCTCGGTCACTTGCAAGTGGACGCTACACACTGGTCTCCACCTTGGTCACGTGCAAGTGGACGCTACACACTGGTCTCCACCTCGGTCACGTGCCAGTGGACGCTACACACTGGTCTCCACCTTGGTCACGTGCAAGTAGACGCTACACACTGGTCTCCACCTTGGTCACTTGCAAGTGGACGCTACACACTGGTCTCCACCTCGGTCAGGTGCAAGTGGACGCTACACACTGGTCTCCACCTCGGTCACGTGCAAGTGGACGTTCCACACTGGTCTCCACCTTGGTCACGTGCCAGTGGACGCTACACACTGGTCTCCACCTCGGTCACTTGCAAGTGGACGCTACACACTCCTCTGCACCTCGGTCACTTGCAAGTGGACGCTACACACTCCTCTTCACCTCGGTCACTTGCAAGTGGATGCCACACTCCTCTCCACCTCGGCCACTTGCAAGTGGACGATACACACTGGTCTCCTCCTCGGTCACTTGCAAGTGGATGCTACACACTCCTCTCCACCTCGGCCACTTGCAAGTGGACGCTACACACTGGTCTCCACCTTGGTCACGTGCAAGTGAACGCTACACACTGGCCTCCACCTTGGTCACGTGCCAGTGGACGCTACACACTGGTCTCCACCTCGGTCACATGCAAGTGGACGCTACACACTGGTCTCCACCTCGGTCACATGCAAGTGGACGCTACACACTGGTCTCCACCTCGGTCACTTGCAAGTGGACGCTACACACTGGTCTCCACGTCCGTCATGGTGCCACTGGACTCCAGCAACAGGTCTTCACATACGTACCAAACAAAAAACTTAATTACATATTGCTGGAATTAAAAACAGTAAATACTAAAATCTACAAATATTGAAACACATTGAGAAAATGTAATCCTCTGACATAAGTAATTCTATGTTATAAATGTAATCCTCTGACATAAGTAATTCTATGTTATAAATGTAATCCTCTGACATAAGTAATTCTATGTTATAAATGTAATCCTCTGACATAAGTAATTCTATGTTATAAATGTAATCCTCTGACATAAGTAATTCTATGTTATAAATGTAATCCACTGACCTAAGTAATTCTATGTTATAAATGTAATCCTCTGACATAAGTAATTATATGTTATAAATGAAATCCTCTGACATAAGTAATTCTATATTATAAATGTAATCCACTGATCTAAGTAATTCTATATTATAAATGTAATCCACTGACCTAAGTAATTCTGTTATAAATGTAATCCTCTGACATAAGTAATTCTATATTATAAATGTAATCCACTGATCTAAGTAATTCTGTTATAAATGTAATCCTCTGACATAAGTAATTCTATGTTATAAATGTAATCCACTGACCTAAGTAATTCTACGTTATAAATGTAATCCACTGACCTAAGTAATTCTACATTATAAATGTAATCCACTGACATAAGTAATTCTATGTTATAAATGTAATCCTCTGACATAAGTAATTCTATGTTATAAATGTAATCCACTGACCTAAGTAATTCTATGTTATAAATGTAATCCAATGACCTAAGTAATTCTATGTTACAAATGTAATCCTCTGACATAAGTAATTCTATATTATAAATGTAATCCACTGATCTAAGTAATTCTGTTATAAATGTAATCCTCTGACATAAGTAATTATATGTTATAAATGTAATCCACTGACCTAAGTAATTCTATGTTATAAATGTAATCCTCTGACATAAGTAATTCTATGTTATAAATGTAATCCTCTGACATAAGTAATTCTGTTATAAATGTAATCCTCTGACATAAGTAATTCTATGTTATAAATGTAATCCTCTGACAAGTAATTCTATGTTATAAATGTAATCCTCTGACATAAGTAATTCTATTTTATAAATGTAATCCACTGACCTAAGTAATTCTATGTTATAAATGTAATCCTCTGACATAAGTAATTCTATGTTATAAATGTAATCCTCTGACTATGTTATAAAGTAATTAATTCTATGTTATAAATGTAATCCACTGACATAAGTAATTCTATGTTATAAATGTAATCCACTTTAAGTAATTCTATGTTATAAATGTAATCCTCTGACATAAGTAATTTTATATTATAAATGTAATCCTCTGACATAAGTAATTCTATTTTATAAATGTAATCCACTGACCTAAGTAATTCTATGTTATAAATGTAATCCTCTGACATAAGTAATTCTATGTTATAAATGTAATCCTCTGACATAAGTAATTCTATGTTATAAATGTAATCCTCTGACATAAGTAATTATATGTTATAAATGTAATCCTCTGACATAAGTAACATAAGTGAATTATATGTTATAAATGTAATCCTCTGACATAAATAATTCTATGTTATAAATGTAACCTAAGACATAAATAATTCTATGTTATAAATGTAATCCTCTGACATAAGTAATTCTATGTTATAAATGTAATCCTCTGACATAAATAATTCTATGTTATAAATGTAATCCTCTGACATAAATAATTCTATGTTATAAATGTAATCCTCTGACATAAATAATTCTATGTTATAAATGTAATCCTCTGACATAAATAATTCTATGTTATAAATGTAATCCTCTGACATAAGTAATTCTATATTATAAATGTAATACACTGACCTAGGTAATTCTATATTATAAATGTAATCCTCTGCCATAAGTAATTCTATGTTATAAATGTAATCCTCTGACCTAAGTAATTCTATGTTATAAATGTAATCCTCTGACATAAGTAATTCTGTTATAAATGTAATCCTCTGACATAAGTAATTCTATGTTATAAATGTAATCCACTCACATAAGTAATTCTATGTTATAAATGTAATCCTCTGACATAAGTAATTCTGTTATAAATGTAATCCTCTGACATAAGTAATTCTATGTTATAAATGTAATCCTCTGACATAAGTAATTCTATGTTATAAATGTAATCCTCTGACATAAGTAATTCTATGTTATAAATGTAATCCTCTGACATAAATAATTCTATGTTATAAATCACTTGTAAGAAATTTCGGAAACAAATGTCTTTCTTTGGGTTCCTTAAATTAATAATAATTAATTTTTAAGCAGTAAGAATATACTTCCCATGATAAAAAAATGTTAAGCACATTCTTAGATGTAATAACTAGATAACTTATAAAGCTAAAAATCAAGGTTTTAAATATATTTAAGCTAGTTACATGTTAATATACTTGTAATTATAATTAGAATATCGTCAGACTAAGTGTGAACCTCAGGTTTAAATATTGTGTTGCTCTTTATATATTCTCACAGGAAGACTATCACGTTCTTATTAATGATTACATTATCACGTATATCAGAAACATTCTCAATAAAGATCTCAGTCGATTATTACACTTTTATATACCAATTATGGCCATACACAAATAACCCGCACATAAAAGAGAGAAACTTACGACGACGTTTCGGTCCGACTTGGACCATTTACAAAGTCACACTGCGGGTTATTTGTGTATCGTTCCAGTCACGGTATTGTGCCTTTTTTGTTATTAATTATGGCCATTAACGGAACGTGCTTCAAAAATTGTGTAATTCCTATCCACAAAAATAATAATAACTTGTACCAATTCCCAATATATATGTCTATGTCGTGCTGAAAAGGTAAAACTGGTCAGTTAGCAAGAACTCATTTAAAATTAAGTCCTTTCTAAAAGATTTCTCTTATACGTTTGAAGATTTTTTTTTTCATTTAAGTTAATGTAAAAATTTTGTACCAAAAGAACCTTAGAAAACTTACCTAACCTTATTATAACAAGCGCAATTTAGTTCAGCCTGATCCAACAAAATATATTTTAGATAATTTAATAACATACAAACACAATGAAATGTATTTTTTTCGTTAGGTTCGGAATGATTTTTTTCAAAATATTGCATGCAAGCAAAAATTTGTGTATGTAATATTTTCTATATATATATATATATATATATATATATATATATATATATATATATATATATATATATATATATATATATATATATATATATATATATATATATATATATATAGGGAGGTACCACCTCTAGAACTGTCTGGGGACCCTCATCCTCAGAGAAAAGAATAAACTTGCTTCAGGGAAAACTCAAGGTTCTCCCTGAAGCTGTTTGAGAATTTTCTCCTACCACCCCCTATATTTCAAGTATGTTTTATTTAAAGACAAAATACATTGGCCAAACATTCACAAAAATACAACAGAAAGTAAAACAACATAGGTAACTCAGAGCTACATCTCGAATACTTCGTCCAGCTCCCCTGCGGTGGGCCGCGTGCCCAGAATGCTGCAGGCATTTCCTCTCTGGATCGCAACACTGAGTCTCTGAAAGAGGAAGCTGGTCGCCCTGTGGTCCTTGGTTTCTATGATGAGCTTTTCACCCAGCTCTTTGAGGAACTTTAGAGCACACTTGCCCCATGCTCCAAGGGTCTCCGACCCTATTGGAATGAAGTTATAGCAAGGGGGAAGGTCTTCATATTTTCGGATCTTCTGGGTCTCCCTGTGGCTGGCAGCTCCACCCCCTTCCACTACGGAGTATGGCAAGTAGGTGTCTGCCAATGTGGCAGCACAGGTGTAGTCCCAGGCAATCTGCTTTCCATCCTTCCAGGGTAGCATAGTGGCTCCATCAGGACGCTTTTGACTTCCATCAGACCTCTGTACTTGGGGTTCCCGTTGAGCTGGGCAACGGGCTGTGGCGAGGCTTCTCTTTATTATGTCATTGATCTCCTCATGTCTGGCATACTTCCCTTCTGCTGTGTGACACACGAGACCATGAAGTCCGAATTGATCAGCTGTCGCCCTGCCGCAAATACACCTATGTTCGGTGAGGATGGGGGCGGCTAGGCGAAGAGCAACACCAATCCGAATGGCCTGTGGGTCGAGACGGGTGCCCAGGGAGGAATTGGGAACAGCTAACAGGAAATCTCCTGAGTGTGGTGCCTTCACTGCCAGGAGACGAGCTTTGTTCTTTCCTGAAGCATTGGAGAGCATTGTGTTGGCGATTTTTTCCATGATCGGTTTGTCCCAGTGGGACTGTTTGTGCTGTTTGGGAGGAGCTGGTCTACTGGAGGAGTCTGTAAGGGTGTCCCACCGAATCGCTGCTTCAGTAAACCTGGGGTCTTGAGCTCCTACCAAGTCTCTCAAGCGTTCGGGCACTATCTTCTTGACTAATGCACTGGAAGCCAAACACGAAGACAGAAAAGCAGGTAAAGCAACATGCGTTGCTTTACGCACCCCTATACCTCCCAGTCGCACTGGGAGGGTTGCCTGATCCCATTGCTCATCCTCTAGTGACAGGTTCAGTGCCTTCTTAAAAGTTGATCTCAGGTGTGCGTCATATTCATCGAGTGTTGGGTTGTCAAAAGAGGGTGCACACCTCAAGAAGTAAGTGAGTCTTGGCATAGTAAGACACCTTGTGAGGAGATACAGAGCATCATGGGCATCAAGATCGCTTATTCTCTCCTCCATTCTCATCAGGTCATTCAATTTGTCCCTGAGGACAGTATCGATGGCCTGGTGACCCAGCGGTGCCCCCAAGAGGGTACTGTTGGACGGAGTTGTAGTTGAGACTTCCGGGAGGATTCTTCGCACAGCATTGATTATTTCCTGGTTCGCTGTGATGATTTCACACTTGGAGGGATTGAGGATGAGTCCCAAGTCTTCTCCCTGTGTTTTCACCAGTTGTAGGTCCCCCACGAGGGACTCTTCAGTACCTGCCAGAGTGCCGTCATCCAGGTACCAGATATTGAGCTCACTGCGTAGGCTGGAAGTTAGTTCTCTTACTGCCAAGCAGAAGAGAAGTGGAGCGAGTGGGTCACCCTGCTGAACACCCTCTGATGATTGAATTTCATGTTCTCCAAACAAAAGAATTGAGGGTTTGCTGTAGCCGGCTGAAATGAAGGGAAAGAGACTGGGGAACCGAACCCGAACAGCTGGCAAAACAGCATCTCTCTTCACCATATTAAAGGCATTTCTAAAATCAAGTTTGACTATGGCCTTGTCTTCTGGTAGGTCCCTGATGTAGGCCCTTGCCGCATGAGCTGCAGCTTCACTGCCTTGAGAGACCCCAAAGCCCAGTTGGTGTGGCTGGAGTAAAGTGGCAGCTTCTAGGCGAATGTTTCTCACTGCTGCTTTGGCAACGAGACGGCGAAGAGTGTTTCCAACTGCAATGGGTCTGATTCCCCCATCCCTCTTCTTCAAAGCACATAGTGAGGCTCCAAAAAAGAAAGGTTTAATTTCTTCTGGGATTCGCCCAGCCAGGCAATTGTTGACGAAAGTTGTTAACTCGGTGAGAAGAATTGATGCAGATTCACCGAGTACTGGATTTACCATCTCTTTGAGGTGCTGAGGTCGAATTCCAGTGTAACCTCCTGCAGATCCTGCTGGAAATGACACGATCGCCTTATAGACTTCCGATTCTGGCAAAATTAATTGTTCAGTGATAGGGTCTTCCTCAGGGGTGTCGTTGATGGCTATCCTCGTCTTTCAGGAACTGCAAGACAGACATTGCCGAACAAGAGAAGGTTGCGCCATGCTTGGATGGTGCCTCGGGCTTCTAAGTTGGTGGAACCTCCATTCACCCGCTTAAGAAGGTCTGTGAATTTCCCTGCTGCATATGGGCGAGCTGCTTTAGGGATGTGGGATAGTGTACTGCTAGCAGTGGATTTGAATGCCATGAATGCTTTTATTTCCTTAACCAAATAGTATGCAGGTATGTAGAATATATACAACAGATATGTACAATAAGGCAAATTGCAAGTAAGAGACACTGTGAAAACCATTGCGACCATCCTGGAAAGTAAGTCAGCAAATTTAATTCACAAGTGTCCCGCATCGCTTCACAACTTTGGTGGACTTCGTTGTCATTGGTTGGGTGAACCAAGGTAGTATAATAATGATGTTGCTCTTACTCATTATACCCCTAGCACCTGGTTTACTGGCTGAGAGGCATGTGTGTGTGATATATGCCAATTAAAATGTAACATAATCTTAGCATTATCCCACCACCTCCTCGCCAAAAAAGCTCTTATAGCCAGAACAAGGCATCCTTTCATGGGTAGTGTGCCACCACAGAACGAATTATTAATGGAACTGCCTTTCCTTGGAATCATCCAACACATTAGGTAGTGTTCGACCAAAAACAACTTTCAAGTCAACAACAGCTTTAAAGCAAGTGTCCCACATCGTTTCACAACTCTGGCGGGCTTCCTTGTCATTGGTTGGTTGAACCAAGGTACTAGCATAATGATGTGTCCCTTTCTAGGTATAATCTTATCACTTGGTTCGCTGGCCGGAAGGCATAACTATGTGGGTATGTATCATACTCTTAGCATACCACAGGTGTGTTGTGAAGGATGTGTGTGATGACAAGTTGTAAATGATCTGTTAAATTCGCGTTGTAAAGTATGAGTGATGGATCTGTGTGATGGTGAGTTAAGATTGCTCTATTTGACGGTAAATTAAGATGGATTTGTGTGACGGTGTTAAAATGGATTTGTATGATGGTGAATTAATATTGATCTGCGTGATGGTGAGTTAAAATTGATCTGTGTGATGGTGAGTTGTGAAAGATATGTGACGGTGTAAAGAATATTTTTTTATTAGATTGCGCGTCGACATCGAGATGTGTCAAGACGGTGACAAGGAGAACAGTGAATTTAAATATGCACATAAATTCCTCTCCAGACTGTGGGTAGTATTAAAACGGAGCAAACAGAATTAGAAACCTGTCGTTGCATATTCCACACGCAGTTTTAAGAGCAGTTATGATAGGCTCTATGGCAATTAGTAAGGCAATAACGTAATCCTCTGATGGAAATATAAACACAAATGCAGTATAATGTGATCCTTTATTGACAACGTTTCACCCACACAGTGAGCTTTTTCAAGTCACACACGGATCTACCTGGGGTGGAAGGTACGGGAGTATTTATAGGAAGAGTGGCAGTGTGTAGGGAGGAGTGGCAGTGTGTAGGTAAGAGTGGCAGTGTGTAGGGAAGAGTGGCAGTGTGTAGGGAAGAGTGGCAGTGTGTAGGTAAGAGTGGCAGTGTGTAGGTAAGAGTGGCAGTGTGTAGGTAAGAGTGGCAGTGTGTAGGGAAGAGTGGCAGTGTGTAGGGAAGAGTGGCAGTGTGTAGGGAAGAGTGGCAGTGTGTAGGGAAGAGTGGCAGTGTGTAGGGAAGAGTGGCAGTGTGTAGGGAAGAGTGGCAGTGTGTAGGTAAGAGTGGCAGTGTGTAGGGAAGAGTGGCAGTGTGTAGGGAAGAGTGGCAGTGTGTAGGGAAGAGTGGCAGTGTGTAGGGAAGAGTGGCAGTGTGTAGGGAAGAGTGGCAGTGTGTAGGTAAGAGTGGCAGTGTGTAGGTAAGAGTGGCAGTGTGTAGGGAAGAGTGGCAGTGTGTAGGGAGGAGAGTGTGTAGGGAAGAGTTGCAGTGTGTAGGGAAGAGTGGGAGTGTGTAGGTGTGACAGTGTGTAGGTAAGAGTGGCAGTGTTTGGGGAAGTGTGGTAGTGTGCAGGGAAGAGTCAGTGTGTAGGGAAGAGTGGCAGTGTGTAGGGAAGAGTGGCAGTGTGTAGGTAAGAGTGGCAGTGTGTAGGGAGGAGTGGCAGTGTGTAGGGAAGAGTGACAGTGTGTAGGGAAGAGTGGCAGTGTGTAGGTAAGAGTGACAGTGTGTAGGTAAGAGTGGCAGTGTGTAGGGAGGAGTGGCAGTGTGTAGGGAAGAGTGACAGTGTGTAGGGAAGAGTGGCAGTGTGTAGGTAAGAGTGGCAGTGTGTAGGTAAGAGTGGCAGTGTGTAGGGAAGAGTGGCAGTGTGTAGGGAAGAGTGGCAGTGTGTAGGGAAGAGTGGCAGTGTGTAGGGAAGAGTGGCAGTGTGTAGGGAAGAGTGGCAGTGTGTAGGTAAGAGTGGCAGTGTGTAGGGAGGAGTGGCAGTGTGTAGGGAAGAGTGGCAGTGTGTAGGGAGGAGTGGCAGTGTGTAGGGAAGAGTGACAGTGTGTAGGGAAGAGTGGCAGTGTGTAGGTAAGAGTGACAGTGTGTAGGTAAGAGTGGCAGTGTGTAGGGAAGAGTGGCAGTGTGTAGGGAAGAGTGACAGTGTGTAGGGAAGAGTGGCAGTGTGTAGGTAAGAGTGGCAGTGTGTAGGGAAGAGTGGCAGTGTGTAGGGAAGAGTGGCAGTGTGTAGGGAAGAGTGGCAGTGTGTAGGGAAGAGTGGCAGTGTGTAGGGAAGAGTGGCAGTGTGTAGGGAAGAGTGGCAGTGTGTAGGGAAGAGTGGCAGTGTGTAGGGAAGAGTGGCAGTGTGTAGGGAAGAGTGGCAGTGTGTAGGAAAGAGTGACAGTGTGTAGGGAAGAGTGGCAGTGTGTAGGGAAGAGTGGCAGTGTGTAGGGAAGAGTGGCAGTGTGTAGGGAAGAGTGGCAGTGTGTAGGGAAGAGTGGCAGTGTGTAGGTAAGAGTGACAGTGTGTAGGGAAGAGTGGCAGTGTGTAGGTAAGAGTGGCAGTGTGTAGGGAAGAGTGGCAGTGTGTAGGGAAGAGTGGCAGTGTGTAGGGAAGAGTGGCAGTGTGTAGGGAAGAGTGGCAGTGTGTAGGGAAGAGTGGCAGTGTGTAGTGTGGGTAAGAGTGGCAGTGTGTAGGGAAGAGTGGCAGTGTGTAGGTAAGAGTGGCAGTGTGTAGGTAAGAGTGGCAGTGTGTAGGGAAGAGTGGCAGTGTGTAGGGAAGAGTGGCAGTGTGTAGGTACGAATGGCAGTGTGTAGGTAAGAGTGGCAGTGTGTAGGTAAGAGTGGCAGTGTGTAGGTAAGAGTGGCAGTGTGTAGGTAAGAGTGGCAGTGTGTAGGTAAGAGTGGCAGTGTGTAGGTAAAAGTGGCAGTGTGTAGGTAAGAGTGGCAGTGTGTAGGTAAGAGTGGCAGTGTGTAGGTAAGAGTGGCAGTGTGTAGGTAAAAGTGGCAGTGTGTAGGTAAGAGTGGCAGTGTGTAGGTAAGAGTGGCAGTGTGTAGGGAGGAGTGGCAGTGTGTAGGGAAGAGTGGCAGTGTGTAGGGAAGAGTGGCAGTGTGTAGGGAAGAGTGGCAGTGTGTAGGGAAGAGTGGCAGTGTGTAGGGAAGAGTGACAGTGTGTAGGGAAGAGTGGCAGTGTGTAGGGAAGAGTGGCAGTGTGTAGGGAAGAGTGACAGTGTGTAGGGAAGAGTGGCAGTGTGTAGGGAAGAGTGACAGTGTGTAGGGAAGAGTGGCAGTGTGTAGGGAAGAGTGGCAGTGTGTAGGGAAGAGTGACAGTGTGTAGGGAGGAGTGGCAGTGTGTAGGGAAGAGTGACAGTGTGTAGGGAAGAGTGGCAGTGTGTAGGTAAGAGTGGCAGTGTGTAGGTAAGAGTGGCAGTGTGTAGGTAAGAGTGGCAGTGTGTAGGTAAGAGTGGCAGTGTGTAGGTAAGAGTGGCAGTGTGTAGGGAGGAGTGGCAGTGTGTAGGTAAGAGTGACAGTGTGTAGGGAAGAGTGGCAGTGTGTAGGTAAGAGTGACAGTTTGTAGGTAAGAGTGGCAGTGTGTAGGTAAGAGTGGCAGTGTGTAGGTAAGAGTGGCAGTGTGTAGGGAAGAGTGGCAGTGTGTAGGTAAGAGTGGCAGTGTGTAGGGAAGAGTGGCAGTGTGTAGGGAAGAGTGGCAGTGTGTAGGTAAGAGTGGCAGTGTGTAGGTAAGAGTGGCAGTGTGTAGGGAAGAGTGGCAGTGTGTAGGTAAGAGTGGCAGTGTGTAGGTAAGAGTGGCAGTGTGTAGGGAAGAGTGGCAGTGTGTAGGGAAGAGTGGCAGTGTGTAGGTAAAAGTGGCAGTGTGTAGGTAAGAGTGGCAGTGTGTAGGTAAGAGTGGCAGTGTGTAGGTAAGAGTGGCAGTGTGTAGGTAAGAGTGGCAGTGTGTAGGTAAGAGTGGCAGTGTGTAGGGAAGAGTGGCAGTGTGTAGGGAAGAGTGGCAGTGTGTAGGTAAGAGTGGCAGTGTGTAGGGAAGAGTGGCAGTGTGTAGGGAAGAGTGGCAGTGTGTAGGTAAGAGTGGCAGTGTGTAGGGAAGAGTGGCAGTGTGTAGGGAAGAGTGGCAGTGTGTAGGTAAGAGTGGCAGTGTGTAGGGAAGAGTGGCAGTGTGTAGGGAAGAGTGGCAGTGTGTAGGTAAGAGTGGCAGTGTGTAGGGAAGAGTGGCAGTGTGTAGGGAAGAGTGGCAGTGTGTAGGTAAGAGTGGCAGTGTGTAGGGAAGAGTGGCAGTGTGTAGGGAAGAGTGGCAGTGTGTTGGTAAGAGTGGCAGTGTGTGGGGAAGAGTGGCAGTGTGTAGAGAAGAATGGCAGTGTGTGGGGAAGAGTGGCAGTGTGTTGGTAAGAATGGCAGTGTGTAGGGAAGAGTGGCAGTGTGCAGGGAAGAGTGGCAGTGTGTAGGGAAGAGTGGCAGTGTGCAGGGAAGAGTGGCAGTGTGTAAGTAAGAGTGGCAGTGTGTAGGGAAGAGTGGCAGTGTGTAGGTAAGAGTGACAGTGTGTAGGGAAGAGTGCCAGTGTGTAGGTAAGAGTGGCAGTGTGTAGGTAAGAGTGGCAGTGTGTAGGTAAGAGTGGCAGTGTGTAGGGAAGAGTGGCAGTGTGTAAGTAAGAGTGGCAGTGTGTAGGTAAGAGTGGCAGTGTGTAGGGAAGAGTGGCAGTGTGTAGGGAAGAGTGGCAGTGTGTAGGTAAGAGTGGCAGTGTGTAGGGAAGAATGGTAGTGTGTAAGTAAGAGTGGCAGTGTGTAAGTAAGAGTGGACCACCACGTAACTGCTACTAAACAGGTCAAGCAGCCACCAGGTAAGGTGTTTCATGGTCTCTAGTAACTGTGTTACAGTCCTGCAGAACTAGATTATGCTCTTAGTTATTAAGGCTAAGCCAAAATTATTGGAAATAATTATACTTTATAATGATCTCTGATTACATATTTTACATCATTAATTAAATCGCTATTCAAAATGTACCGGGATTATAAAAACAAATAATTCAACTGTTTATATAAAGAGTAACTATAATTTAATAATTAAAAATAAAGAATCAGTTGTCACAATATATGTATCAGGTGATGGGCTGAAAGTCTGAGTGGATGAATCTTTCTCCTTGATAAAGTATTCAAACCATCCACCGAACTTTCCCTTGAAATTGCTGAATGATGCAGCACACAACCGTCACAAGAGTTTATGTTGTGTACATCCATTAAACGCCACTGTGGATTGTACTTACAGCTCACGAAGGTGACTATAGGATTCGTTTTTGTAGTTTATTGGTCGAGAGAATACTGGGAGCAGGCGACAAGATGTATACCTGTATAGTGAGTGACACTGTGTGACAAACAGTGGCACTCTGTGACAAACAGTGGCACTGTGTAACAAACAGTGAAGCAACAAGTTGTTACTGCTGACCAGGTCATGCATATATCACAAAACATCAGTTATCTACAACGAAATATATCCGATGTAGAGCAAAAACCAAACATTCTTACCAAAAGAAATGCAAATGGGACAAAAAGGCCGTACAGGAATTACAAAAAAAAATCTTAAAAATATTTGTATATTTGAAAACTCGTCTACTTTTGGTTCACTTCCCACAGGAGGTTCGTATATCAATGACAAAAATATGAGTGATATTTTGAAGGACCAGAATATATCAAAACTAAGTAATATCTAATAACAGGAGAGTAGATGATCCTTATCATATATCTCAAATATGCAAAAATCGTTCTGAATTAGAAATATAACAACTCAGGGTTTAACAATGCCCCTGGGCCCTGATTTATTTTTAAATTTAATTCATAATACTAATAATCACTTGTATTTTCTCTTAGGACAAAGTTCTTACGTTGAGATAATATCCCAGAGACCTTAAAAATTGCAGCCACAGTTCTGCATGGCAGAATCAGTCCGGCAAAATACTACAGAACAGTAGGTAGAAACATTATATCATAAATGCTGTTAGGTGTGTCGATACTGCAGTTCGAAACTGCAACATACCTCCACCCGTCCTTCAGAGTGAAGACACTCTACTTCCCACCTCCAAGACTCAACTCGGGCTCACTGGTTTCTTTGAATTCCTTCATAAATGTTACTCTGCTCACACTCGATAAACACATAAAATCATAAAAACCCCAGCCTCAGCTCACTCTTATTTAATACATTCAGACATGCTTCCTGGATGTCTGAGTCCCTTGTACACTGAATCTTGACTGCTTCCCTACAACCTTTCCTGGGACGAGACCTATCCCGCCTTCCCTCTGTTACTGATTTATTCACCTTCCAAGTCGTCCTCTTTGTTCCATTCTGTCTAAATGTCCAAAACACTTCAACAACCCCTCTTCAGACCTCTGGATAATACTTTTCAACCCGCACCTCCTCTTAATCTCTATGCTAAGCATTCTCTGTATAATATTTACACCCAACATTGCCCTCAGAAAGGACATTTATCAAGCTTCCTCCTTGGTGTAACATTCACAACTCATAATTCATACTCATTTAAGAGTCTTGGCACAAATATACTCTCATATATATTACCCTTCTTGCCTCCATGGACAACGTTCTTTGTACCCACAAACTTCTCAGTGCTCACCTCACCTTCTTCCCCTCGTCAACCATATGGTTCACCTCGACTTTCATGGACACATCTGCTAACAAGTCTACTCCCAAATATCTGAACATTCACTTTCTCTATACTTCCTCCCTCCTCTCTCATATCCAGTCTTTCATATACTAGATTTTTTGTCTCCCTCTTCAGCTTGCCCTTTATGTTCAATTTATATTTACGTGTTTTACATACTCTACCAAACTCAACATCCACCTTTACAACTTCTCTTTCGAATCTCATTAGAGTGATATCAGCAAAAAGCAACTGAAACAACTCCCACTTTGTGTTAGATTCTTTATCTTCCAATCCCAGCACCTACCTGGAGTCTACCTGGAGGGTATTCCGGGGATCAACGCCCCCGCGGACTGGTCCACACGGGGCCTCCCGGTGGATTAGGGCCTGATCAACCAGGCTGCCACTGTTGGCCGCACGTAGTCCAACGTACGAACCGTAGCCCGGCTGATCCGGCACCGACTTTAAGTATCTGTCCAGCTCCTTCATGAAGGCAGCCAGGGGTTTATTGGTAATTCCCCTTATGCGTGGTGGGAGCTGTTGAACAGTCTTGGGCCCCGAGGACACTTATGGTGCTATCTCGTAGTGTACCAGTGACGCCCCTACTTTTCATTGGGGGTATTTTGCACCGCCTGCCCAATCTTTAACTTTCGTAGGGAGTGATTTCTGTGTGCAGATTCGAGTATATTCCTTCTAGGATTTTCCAAGTGTAGATTATGATATAGCTCTCTCGCCTGCATTCCAGTGAGTACAAGTCAAGTGCTTCCAAGCATTCCCAGTAGCTGATGTGTTTGATGGAATTTATATGTGCAGTAAAGATTCTCTGTACACTCTCTAGATCTGCAATATCATTTGCTTTGAACGTAGATGCTAATGTGCAACAATACTCCAGCCTGGAGAGAAAAAATGATTTGAAGTGTATCATCACTGGCTTGGCATCTTTTGTTTTGAAAGTTCTCATTATCCATCCTGTCATTTTCTCTGCAGTTGTGATCGTGGCACTGTTGTGATCCTTGAAAGTGAGTTCCTCAGACATTACCACTCCCACGGGGTTGGAGGTAGGTCACGCGTGTTTGAGCTCCACCAATTTCGCGTGTACCTGAGGTCCCAGAGGGGATAGAGTGTGGAAAATAGGCGTGTGAAAACTAAAGTGCATATACGTTTCTAAACTCACAGAAGGGAAGCATCAGTGTCCACTGAAGAGGAAAAAAAACTAGTTTTACAGTGCTATGTGTAGAGTGCCAGACTCAGTATAACGGTTGTTATGGAAGGAGTAATATAGGAAATGATTTGTGACTAGCAGTGAACGTAGATCAGTGAGCGGGAAATAAAGATCAGGGAATAGCATAAACTCAGAGAGCAGAAAAGTTAAGAAATGGAAATGGATTACTGCTAAAACCATGGGAGAATATAAGACATTATTCTTAATAAAAGTGAGGAGAGCAGTGTGTAGGCCTACAGATGATACCATACAGTGGGTCGTGTTTTATACGGAAGGATTGTTTCTCATACCATATAAGGAATATAGTGAATGGTGAGGTATTGATGTTCAGTGATACAGTGATCCGAAATTGTGGATTACAGCAATCTGTCAAATACCCAATACATAGTGTATAATGTATGGAATATATATATGGGTCGACCACCACCAGGAAAATTATTGCCAGAGGCGACAGAGAAATGCAAACTATCGTACAGGTGTTGTGGAAAATATTTCAATTTTCCGAAACTATAGTGCCTAATAGGTGTTTAATGTGTTGATATGAGTCAAAAATGTATTTGACAATAGGACAGAACCAAGAGTTTCCTTTGCGCATGCGCAGATGTGCGGGGGTAGAGGTCGACTCGGGGCATGGGAGAGGCGGGAGTGTTTTGAATGTAGCGAGGAGGCTGGGAAAGCATGGAACCAGGAAATTGGCGTTCACGGCGGCCTAAGGATTAATATAGGCCTCATTTCATAATAGGAAGTGTCGTGACTGTCCCTGGTGAAGAGTGAGGGAACGTGATTGACGGCACCGCTGTAAATAAGGTGGTAAAATGAGTGAATAATGGTAGGACTGGGGGTGACTGGCGCGTCGCCATGGACTGTGTCCCGGGGAAAAATACCAGTGATTTAATCATCACTCATCGGTCTCAAATCTTAATGGAGTGGCCTCCAAGGTGTATAATAATTATGAGACATTAAACCGTCTTGTAAATCGTAATGTAATCAGTGATAATAATACTAAGTTAAGGAATCAGTGAAGCGATATGAACTGCCATTCCCAGAGCGTGTGTGCACATGTTTACCTCGTTGTTCCTGTCCCGAGGATAGTGAAGGCTTTATGGAGTCACGACTTCTAAACTGGGACAAACCGATAGATACCTCGTCCTGCTGGAATAAGAACACAGGTGTTATAATGAGGAAAAAGGATATGAATACGCAGTGATATAGTGTACTGAATTGTGGATGAGAGTAATCTTTTTAAATCCTTTTAAATCCGAGTGCTAGTGTAAGCTATGGTGTAATTATATGGCAACTACGCAAGTTTACGGTCACCCCACTAATCCCCCACCTCTCCCCCTGCCCCTTCGTACCCCATCCAGCGGGTGTGGTTCCTCCCCTGCTGGCACCCATACCACGGACCCACCTCATCACCAAACCAAGCAAAGTGGAGACGTGGGGATACAAACTGAATGAGTATTAAGCCATAGTAGAAGTAATAAAATAAGAGAGAGTGGATCGATGTGCAGGGAAACAGTGAACATGCAGTGATTAGAGTGGAAAAGGATAAACCAACACCACATCCTCTCGCCACCCTCTCCCCCTCCGACACCCCAACCAGCGGGGATGGTCCTCGCCCCATCCTGGCACCCATACCCCTGACAACCGAACTACCTTTCGTCACCGAAACCCAGCCGCCACCACTACATATAACTGCCCAGGACGAGATAAACAGCAGTGATCATGACAGGAATAACATGCTGTGGGATGATATATGATGTCAAAGTCTCCATAATAATTACATCCCACATACCCATGCATTGACCTTCTAACACCCCACACCTGAGTGCAGAGCAGAAAGATAAAGTGAAAAGCAAGGTTCTTGTGGTCCCTAGTTGCAAATAGGATACAGGCAGGATGGCAGTACAGTATACCTGTGCGACATATGAAAAGGCTCTTTGGAAAAAATCCAAAATCACATGCAATCTTTGCTTTTCAATACATCGTGTCACCTGTGCAAGAATAAACACTGCATCCAAAAATGACAGCCATCTAAAAAGGTGTTTCTGGATCTGCAATAAGGATGTGGAACTATGGACAGATATCAGGAAAGCACTCAGGAGGTTAATAAACAATAAGCATGAAAAAAAAGAGGCACTACTGGATAGTCTACCTGGAATATATAAAGCATAGGAGGATAGGAGAGGAGTAGTTTAACACACACAATGCCCAGTCTACAACAGTTGACCCAAAAATAAACAGATACCCACTGGAGAAAACACAGGAAACAAAAGAAATCAGCTTGCTCTGCCCCCAGCCCTAGGGCAGACCCAGACCCAGCCCCCAGCCATAGTGCAAATCTGGATTCAATTAAGACTCTTCTACAGCCACCACAGACATAGCCCCTCGTACAGATGTCGTAGAGTCCTCTTCTGGGTAAAATGTTGGCCTCACCATGAGTAAGATGATGGTGGTGTCCTCTGGAAAAATGTTGGCTATGGAAGATGTAGTGTCTCTGGTTTGGCTATCTAGGAGCCCTGCACAGATTAGAAATACATCCAGTACAAATTGTATCCAGCCAAAAGCAAAATGGTGCAAATTCTATGTTTGGGGCATTTGTAAGCATGGAATATCAGGGAAAACAAATGGGACATGCAACTTTGAGCATCCCAAAAAATGCTGCGACCTCCTATCTAAAGGAGTGTGTCATTCTACCTATTGCAAATTCTTCCACCCTGAGATGCGTCATTCTTCAGTCCTTGAAAAACAATGTTACAATACCAACTGCCCTGCATGCCATCTAAAAGGGACCAGGAGGCACACACCCCATGTAACAGATCATAGTAGTTATGGTAGTTATGATGACTCCACTCCAAGAGATTTTTTAGTGGTAGGAAACAAAGAAAGAAAATGGAAAGAGATAACCAAAATAGTCCACCACCTTGGACCTCTGTTGGACTGGAGGCACAGCCAGTGGCCCCTCCGGACTCACAACTACTGATGCCAACAACAAAATCCCCCCAACAAACATGCAACAAAACCTCATTTATATTTGCTAATATACAGGGCTTTAAGCTATCCACCAACAACAAAATACCTGTTATCAGTGGACTTCAAGGGGAGTCAAATGCAATGTTGGCAGCCTTCACAGAAACCCACGTAAAAGATTACTTTGACAGTGAAATATGGATACCTTGGTACAACCTTTTCAGATGCGACAGAAAGAACAGGCAACAAGCAAAAGGGGTTGGCCTGTATGTTAGAGAGTAGCTCATTTACACTGAGATACTGAACACCATAAGTGATGCAGTTGAAGTTCTAACAATAAAAATCAAGAACCAAAACTTAGTCATTGTGCTTGTATATAAGCCACCAGATGCAACTTCCCAACAGTTCAAGGAACATCTATCAAAAATTAACTACTGTCTGGAAAACCTTCCAGCCCCATCCCCAAATATCTTGCTGCTTGGTGACCTCAGTCTAAGACATACAAAATGGAAGAATGTAGAAAATAATGTTGTAGCAGAAATAATCCCTGGAGGCAGCGCAGATGAAAAGTCACACACACATGAGCTGCTGAATTTCTGCAATAAACACATCCTAAGGCAGCAGATAGTGGAGCCAACAAGATTGGAGAACACACTAGACCTTATTTTCACAAATAATGAGGACCTGGTAAGAAATAATCTCAAAAACAACTAATTCTGATCACAATCTAATCGAAGTCCAGACCTACATGCACAGGAGTCCTGATCAGCAAAATACATACAGCTATGAGGGTACCTTTACCAAATTCAACTTCAACAACAAGAGCATAAACTACGACAAGGTAAACTATGTCCTAAATGAAACTTATTGGGAAGATATCTTAAATTACATGAACCCTAACCAGTGCTTTGAAAAGATCAACTTTCTGGTAGCTGAAGTATGTTCAAGGTATATTCCCCTAAGAAAAAAGAAGGGAAGAAGTAAACTGGGGAGAGAGACGTTCCCTCTACAGAAGAAGGCGAAGAATCACTGAGCTCCTCAAGAATGCCAGATTATCTGAAACACGGAAGGAAGCGTTAACCAGGGAAGTGCAAAATATTGAGCTTAAGTTAAAGGACTCATACAGGATCCAGGAGAGACAAGAGGAGCTAAAAGCGATTAGTGAAATTGAAAGAAATTCGAAATATTTCTTTTCATATGCCAAAAACAAGGCAAAAACCACATCTAGTATAGGGCCCCTGCTCAGACAAGATGGATCCTACACAGATGACAACAAAGAAATGAGTGAGATACTGAAATCTCAATATGAATCTGTGTTCAGCAAGCCACTAATCAGTCTAAAGATAGACAATCCAAATAATTTTTTCGTGAATAAGCCTCAAAACCCTGTCAATGTATGCCAAATTTCTGACATAACCCTAACTCCACTAGACTTTGAGAAAGCCATTGACAACATGCCCATGCACTCAGCCCCAGGCCCAGACTCGTGGAACTCTGTGTTCATTAAGAACTGCAAGAAACCCCTCTCGCGGGCTCGAAGTATGCTATGGAGAAGGAGCTTAGACACAGGCGAGATTCTACAACGGATATAGCCCCACTTCATAAAGGTGGCCGCAAAGCAATAGCTAAGAACTATAGACCAATAGCTTTAACCTCCCACATCATAAAAATCTTTTAAAGAGTTCTAAGAAGCAGGATTGCAAATCATCTGGACTCCTAACAACTGCACAATCCAAAGCAACAAGGGTTCAGAGCAGGTCGCTCCTGCCTCTCTCAACTACTGGACCACCATGATATGGTCTTGGATGCACTGGAAAACAGAATGCAGATGTATACACAGATTCTGCAAAACCCTTTAACAAGTGCGATCATGGTGTAATAGCACACAAAATGCGTACTAAAGGGATAACTGGCAAAGTGGGTAGATGGATCTTCAACTTTCTAACCAATCGAACACAAAGAGTAGTGGTAAACAGAGTTAAATCGGAAGCTGCCATAGTGAAGAGCTCTGTTCCACAAGGCACAGTACTCGCCCCTATCCTGTTCCTCATCCTCATATCAGACATAGACAGAGATGTAAACCATAGCACCGTATCATCCTTTGCAGACGATACTAGGATCTGCATGAGAGTGTCATCCACTGAGGACACGGCAAATCTCCAAGAAGATATAAACCAAGTTTTCCAATGGGCAACGGAGAACAATATGATGTTCACTGAAGACAAATTCCAACTACTCCGTTATGGAAAACTGGAGGAAATAATAGCTAGAACTGAGTATACTACAAACTCTAATCACACAATAGAGCGGAAAAGTAATGTGAAGGACCTGGGAGTGGTAATGTCTGAGGATCTCACCTTCAAGGATCACAACAGTGCCACTATCACATCTGCGAGGAAACTGATAGGATGGATAATGAGAACATTCAAGACAAGAGATGCCAAGCCAATGATGATCCTTTTTAAATCACTTGTTCTCTCTAGGCTGGAATACTGCTGTACATTAACATCTCCATTCAAGGCAGGTGAAATTGCAGATCTAGAGAATGTACAGAGAACCTTTACTGCACATATAAGTTCCATCAAACACCTTAACTACTGGGAACGCTTGGAAGCACTTGACTTGTACTCACTGGAGTGTAGACGAAAGAGATACATCATAATCTACACCTGGAAGATCCTGGAGCGACTGGTCGCTAATCTACACACACAAATCACTTCCTACGAAAGCAAAAGACTTGGCAGGTGATGCAACATACCCCCAGTGAAAAGTAGGGGCGTCAGTACACTAAGAGAAAACACAATAAGTGTCCGGGGCCCAAGACTGTTCAACAGCCTTTCTCCAGCCACAAGTGGAATTACCAATAGACTCCTGGTTGTCTTCAGGAGGGAGCTAGACAGACTTAAGTCAGTGCCGGATCAGCCGGGCTGTGGTTCGTACGTTGGACTACGTGCGGCCAGCAGTAACAGCCTCGATGATCAGGCCCTGATCCACCGGGAGGCCTGGTCATGGACCGGGCCGAGGAGGCGTTGATCCCCGGAATACCTTTCAGGTAGACTCCACCTGATGTACACAGTGTAGTGTCTTGAACGATTCCTTACTAAGGTATCGGAACGCTATTCTCAGGTTTGCCAGGCGCCCATATGCTGCAGCAGTTATCTGGTTGATGTGTGCCTCCGGAGACATGCTCGGTGATATGGTCACCCCAAGATCTTTCTCCTTGAGGGGTTTTGCAGTCTTTGTCCACCTAGCCTATACTCTGTATGCAGTCTTCTTTGCCCTTACTCAATCTTCATGACTTTGCATTTAGCAGGGTTGAATTCGAGAAGCCAGTTGCTGGACCAAGTGTCCAGCCTGTCCAGGTTTCTTTGAAGTCCTGCCTGAACCTCATCTGTTTTAATTCTTCTCATTAACTTCACATCATCTGCGAACAGGGACACTTCAGAGTCTATCCCTTCCATTATGTCATCACATATATCAAAAATAGCACTGGTCCTAGGACTAACCCCTGTGGGACCCACATGATATTCTGTTCTCCAGAGTAGGGTTTATGACCCTCAGCCACCAGTGATGCGGGACCAAACGCTAATTACACAACATGCAATGACAAAAAGGTGATTTGTACGTCATGCCTGGCAGAGGTGTCGGATGGGATCCCAGCTCTGTTGTGGCTGCACGATGATTTTCATTGTGGCAGCACTTCTGATGCCCTGGTTCCCCATCCATTTCTTCTCTATATTTATCCTCTTTACATTAACTGTGCTTCAGAAACTGCCCTAGATTCGCACTACGCTTTCAGGTGAACAATTTAAACCCTTATTGTCCACACTTGTTTCAGGAAAACACCAGAGTTTCGAGAATACTGGATATCTTCCCTTTTATTTATTATTTTCATTCCCCTCACTTTATGATTGTTTTATTATTTATTAACTCCTTTATACTTATTTCCCCTCACTTTATGATTATTTTATTATTCACTTACTAATCTATTCTTATCTCTTATCTCACTGGCATGGGTCACACTTATTCTGTCTGAATTTGCAGTTTGTGGCAACAAAACCTACACCCAACACTAGCCCTCCGGCCTCTTTCTCCAGGCATTGATTCCATCCTCAATATGTTTTAAGTAAATTGTAGTTCTCACCTCTCTTTTCTGATTTAGGGCAACTTGCATTTCACTTCTCAGGTTGTTCACTGACACTGACAGTTTTCGTGATACTTGTAATCACCTCGATGAGCCCAAAACCACAAAAGATTTACGAGCAATATATGATGCTCTTGCGCTCGCCAGTGTGTTAGTTAGTTACCAATTTGTGTGTGTGTGTGTGAGTGTGTGTGTGTGTGTGTGTGTGTGTGTTTGTGTACTCACCTAGTTGTACTCACCTAGTTGAGGTTGCGGGGGTCGAGTCCGAGCTCCTGGCCCCGCCTCTTCACTGATCGCTACTAGGTCACTCTCCCTGAACCGTGAGCTTTATCATACCTCTGCTTAAAGCTATGTATGGATCCTGCCTCCACTACATCGCTTCCCAAACTATTCCACTTACTGACTACTCTGTGGCTGAAGAAATACTTCCTAACATCCCTGTGATTCATCTGTGTCTTCAACTTCCAACTGTGTCCCCTTGTTACTGTGTCCAATCTCTGGAGCATCCTGTCTTTGTCCACCATGTCAATTCCTCTCAGTATTTTGTATGTCGTTATCATGTCCCCCCTATATCTCCTGTCTTCCAGTGTCGTCAGGTTGATTTCCCTTAACCTCTCCTCGTAGGACATACCTCTTAGCTCTGGGACTAGTCTTGTTGCAAACCTTTGCACTTTCTCTAGTTTCTTTACGTGCTTGGCTAGGTGTGGGTTCCAAACTGGTGCCGCATACTCCAATATGGGCCTAACGTACACGGTGTACAGGGTCCTGAACGATTCCTTATTAAGATGTCGGAATGCTGTTCTGAGGTTTGCAAGGCGCCCATATGCTGCAGCAGTTATTTGGTTGATGTGCGCTTCAGGAGATGTGCCTGGTGTTATACTCACCCCAAGATCTTTTTCCTTGAGTGAGGTTTGTAGTCTCTGGCCCCTTGACTGTAATCCGTCTGCGGTCTTCTTTGCCCTTCCCCAATCTTCATGACTTTGCACTTGGTGGGATTGAACTCCAGGAGCCAATTGCTGGACCAGGTCTGCAGCCTGTCCAGATCCTTTTGTAGTTCTGCCTGGTCTTCGATCGAGTGAATTCTTCTCATGTGTGTGTGAGTGCATGTGTGTGTGTGTGTGTGTGTGTGTGTGTGTGTGTGTGTGTGTGTGTGTGTGTGTGTGTGTGTGTGTGTGTGTGTGTGTGTGTGTGTGCATGTGTGCGTGAGTTAATATGTGTGTGTGTGTGTTTGCACTCTTCTAATTGTGACTGCAGGGGTCGATTCACAGCTCTAGGCCCCGGCTCTTCACTGGTCTCTAATAGATCACTTCCCTTGTTCTCTGTGGATTCTGCCTCCACTGCATCACTTTCCAGATTATTCCGTTCCTTGACAACTCTTCGGCTGAAGGAATGCTTTCTAACATCAATGAGTCTTCAACTTCCAATTGTGATCCATTTATGCTGTATCCCATCTATGGAACATCTTGTCTCTGTCCACCTTGCCGATTCCTTGCATAATTTTATATGTCGTTATTATATCCCCTTTCTCTCTCTTGTTCTCCAGTGTCGTCAGATTGATTTCCATTATCCTCTTCTCGTAGGACACACTCCTTTTCTCCAGAACTAGTCTCGTTGCATACCTTTGCACTTTCCCTAATTTCCTGACGTGCTTGGACAGGTGTGGGTTAGTAACTGGTGCTGTATACTTCAGTACATGCCTGATGAACACGATCCTGAACGATTCCTTACTGAGATGCCGAAATGCTACTCTTAGGTTTGCCTACCTCCCATGTGTTGCAGCAGCTTTTGGGTGATGTCCGCATCAAGAGATGTGCTCGGCATTATACTCACTCCAAAATCCTTTCTTTGAGTGAGGTTTGGAATTTTTACCCCCCTTAGAGTGTATTCTGTTTTCTTCTTTGTCCTTCACCTATTTTCATGATTTTTGCACTTGGTGAGGTTGAATTCCAGGAGCCAGTTTCTGGATAAGGCCTGTAACCTGTCTAGATCTCCTCATTAACTTCACATCGTTTGCAAACAGAGACACATCTGGGTTCATTCCTTCCGCCATGTCATTCACATATAACAAAAACAGCACCAGTCCTGGTACTGAACCCTGTGGAACCATGCTCGTCACAGACGTCCACTCTGACACCTCATCACGTACCATGACTCGCTGTCTTCCTGTCAGGTATTCTCTGATCCATTGCAGTGCCTTCCCTGCTATACCTGAGTGTTCCTCTAGTTTTTGCACTCTCATATGTGTGTGTCTATCTTTAAGAAGGTGGCAGTCACTATGTACGCTAGGCTACATCACTCTTCTGAAGGTTTATAAATTATCTCTCGCTATTTTTATTATTAACACATTAGCAGTTTCCCAACAAGGCAGGGTGGCCCGAACAAGAGAAACGTCA
This sequence comes from Cherax quadricarinatus, assembly GCF_038502225.1. Taxonomy (NCBI): domain Eukaryota; kingdom Metazoa; phylum Arthropoda; class Malacostraca; order Decapoda; family Parastacidae; genus Cherax; species Cherax quadricarinatus. The sequence continues at coordinate 42,287 of NW_027196747.1, forward strand.
ATCATCACTCACTCCATCACTGTCTTGCAAGTGGCAGATACAAAACCGCAATATTAACACCTTCAGAGTGCAAGCACTGTACTTCCCATCTGCAGGACTCAAGTCCGGCTTGCCGATTTCCCTGAATTCCTTCAGCATGTCAAGTCCAAAAAAACCATTCGTCTCCATTCAGTCTTACCTAACATTCTCATGCATGCTTCCTGGAAGTCCAAGCGTTTCGCACACAAAATCTCCTATACCCCCTCCTCCAGACTTTCGTTGACCGACCACTACCCGCCTTTCCACCAATACGGATTTATTCACTCTCAAAGTCATTCTGCTTTATTGCAGCCTCTCTGCAAGTTCGAACCACCTCAACAACCCTTCCTCGCCCCTATGGGTAATTGTTTTAGAAATAAATCCCACACTTCCTACTAATTTCTAAACTACGAATTCTCTCCATTACACTCACACCACGATATCTCCACTGCCTCCAGCCTTCTTCTTGTTGCAGCATTCATCACCCATGCATTGCACCCATATAAGAGCGTTGGTACAGCTATAATGTTTCCGGACCTAACTATTTATGACTTCTTTCTTTGGGAGAACCCTGGAGGAGCTGAAAATTTCGATCACTGAAGCAGTTCGCATTATAATACCAGATGTGCTGCAGAGCGTCTGGACTGAACTGGACTATCGCATCGATATTTGTCGAGCAACCAGAGGGGCGCACATTGACTACCTTTAATGCTACCCTATACCACATGAAACTGAATGAAATCCTGCATCTGAAGATACTAACTGTGAAAGGCCATTACAATAAAGGTACTTGTTATACCTGTTTCAAATCAGGGAGTGTTTTTGTGATCACCATGTATATTAAACATACTCCATCACACATACTCCAACCTGAGCCTCACTGTCCTAGTAAAAACTATTCACTGCTTTCTAATCCTATTTAATTATATTATTTTTTTTTATTATCACACTGGCCGATTCCCACCAAGGCAGGGTGGCCCGAAAAAGAAAAACTTTCACCATCATTCACTCCATCACTGTCTTGCCAGAAGGGTGCTTTACACTACAGTTTTTAAATTGCAACATTAACACCCCTCCTTCAGAGTGCAGGCACTGTACTTCCCATCTCCAGGACTCATGTCCGGCCTGCCGGTTTCCCTGAACCCCTTCATAAATGTTACTTTGCTCACACTCCAACAGCACGTCAAGTATTAAAAACCATTTGTCTCCATTCACTCATATCAAACACGCTCACGCATGCCTGCTGGAAGTCCAAGCCCCTCGCACACAAAACCTCCTTTACCCCCTCCCTCCAACCTTTCTTAGGCCGACCCCTACCCCGCCTACCTTCCACTACAGACTGATAAACTCTTGAAGTCATTCTGTTTCGCTCCATTCTCTCTACATGTCCGAACCACCTCAACAACCCTTCCTCAGCCCTCTGGACAACAGTTTTGGTAATCCCGCACCTCCTCCTAACTTCCAAACTACGAATTCTCTGCATTATATTCACACCACACATTGCCCTCAGACATGACATCTCCACTGCCTCCAGCCTTCTCCTTGCTGCAACATTCATCACCCATGCTTCACACCCATATAAGAGCGTTGGTAAAACTATACTCTCATACATTCCCCTCTTTGCCTCCAAGGACAAAGTTCTTCGTCTCCAGACTTTATGTGTGATTCTTTATCTTTTAACTACACGCCTCTTGCCAAGACCCTCACATTTACTTTTCTTACAACCCCATCTATAAATATATTAAACAACCACGGTGACTTCACACATCCTTATCTAAGGCCTACTTTTACTGGGAAATAATTTCCCTCTTTCCTACATACTCTAACTGGAGCCTCACTATCCTCGTAAAAACTCTTCAATGCTTTCAGTAACCTACCTCCTACACCATACATCTGCAACATCTGCCACATTGCCCCCCTATCCGCCCTGTCATACGCCTTTTCCAAATCCATAAATGCCACAAAGACCTGTTTAGCCTTATCTAAATACTGTTCACTTATATGTTTCACTGTAAACACCTGGTCCACACACCCCTTACCTTTCCTAAAGCCTCCTTGTTCATCTGCTATCCTATTTTCCGTCTTACTCTTAATTCTTTCAATAATAACTCTACCATACACTTTACCAGGTATACTCAACAGACTTATCCTCCTATAATTTTTGCACTCTCTTTTATCCCCTTTGCCTTTATACAAAGGAACTATGCATGCTCTCTGCCAATCCCTAGGTACCTTACCCTCTTTCATACATTTATTAAATAATTGCACCAACCACTCCAAAACTATATCCCCACCTGCTTTTAACATTTCTATCTTTATCCCATCAATCCCGGCTGCCTTACCCCCTTTCATTTTACCTACTGCCTCACGAACTTCCCCCACACTCATAACTGGCTCTTCCTCACTCCTACAAGATGTTATTCTTCCTTGCCCTATACACGAAATCACAGCTTCCCTAACTTCATCAACATTTAACAATTCCTCAAAATATTCCCTCCATCTTCCCAATACCTCTAACTCTCCATTTAATAACTCTCCTGTCCTATTTTTAACCGACAAATCCATTTGTTCTCTAGGCTTCCTTAACTTGTTAATCTCACTCCAAAACTTTTTCTTATTTTCAACAAAATTTGTTGATAACATCTCACCCACTCTCTCATTTGCTCTTTTTTTACATTGCTTCACCACTCTCTTAACCTCTCTCTTTTTCTCCATATACTCTTCCCTCCTTGCATGACTTCTACTTTGTAAAAACTTCTCATATGCTAACTTTTTCTCCCTTACTACTCTCTTTACATTATCATTCCACCAATCGATCCTCTTCCCTCCCGCACCCACTTTCCTGTAACCACAAACTTCTGCTGAACACTCTAACACTACATTTTTAAACCTAACCCATACCTCTTCGACCCCATTGCCTATGCTCTCATTAGCCCATCTATCCTCCAATAGCTGTTTATATCTTACCTTAACTGCCTCCTCTTTTAGTTTATAAACCTTCACCTCTCTCTTCCCTGATGCTTCTATTCTCCTTGTATCCCATCTACCTTTTACTCTCAGTGTAGCTACAACTAGAAAGTGATCTGATATATCTGTGGCCCCTCTATAAACATGTACATCCTGAAGTCTACTCAACAGTCTTTTATCTACCAATACATAATCCAACAAACTACTGTCATTTCGCCCTACATCATATCGTGTATACTTATTTATCCTCTATTTCTTAAAATATGTATTACCTATAACTAAACCCCTTTCTATACAAAGTTCAATCAAAGGGCTCCCGTTATCATTTACACCTGGCACCCCAAACTTACCTACCACACCCTCTCTAAAAGTTTCTCCTACTTTAGCATTCAGGTCCCCTACCACAATTACTCTCTCACTTGGTTCAAAGGCTCCTATACATTCACTTAACATCTCCCAAAATCTCTCTCTCTCCTCTACATTCCTCTCTTCTCCAGGTGCATACACGCTTATTATAACCCACTTTTCGCATCCAACCTTTACTTTAATCCACATAATTCTTGAATTTACACATTCATATTCTCTTTTCTCCTTCCATAACTGATCATTTAACATTACTGCTACCCCTTCCTTTGCTCTAACTCTCTCAGATACTCCAGATTTAATCCCATTTATTTCCCCCCACTGAAACTCCCCTACCCCCTTCAGTATTACATTACTTAGTGATGCACAATGAGATCTTCGTAAAACAGTCATTGGTACACTGAGAACTGCGCTTGTTTTTGTTGTTAGTCACTGTTTATGTTATGCTAGGCTGTTGTTCCACATTTCTGAATATTTTTTTTTAATTATCTCTGTTCAATTCGCAATTATTTATAATAACAATTATTATTATATTATTTACTGGTGCACACAAGATCCTTTAAAGACACCCATTGATGCAATCATCATTGCTCTTCTAGTTTGAAATTAGTCCTAATTATTTATTTATGTTAATGACCTTCTAAATATTCAGTCAGGCTATCCCAAATTTCCTCCCGGCAGTCATAGCTGGCGAGACACTAAATATGTATAGATATATTGATGAAACATAGATGAATATCTGGCGTTTACAGTCACAGGCGATAATGTCGCATGATGTCTATATAACTTATATCATTATGCTCTTATCATACATTCCAATTATTGTCACTGAGACAATCCCATCAATTCTGTGGTATTCACACGTTTTTCCTTAGTACTGATGTCATAACCTGGACTTGATGATATTAATTGTATTCATAACTCACTACTCTCTCTCTTTACTTTGTTTTATCTTTCTTTTTCATTAATTACTATAATAGCACAGCACTACAGCCATCACAGACCAATATTTGCACTTCTTTTTGATTAAGGTCACAACCTTTATCTGTTATTAATAACTTATTTTTTGTGATCACTTGTGGTAACACATTGTCTGCAGCACTGACCAGGCACATTGTCTGCAGCACTGACCAGTCACATTGTCTGCAGCACTGACCAGTCACATTGTCTGCAGCACTGACCAGTCACATTGTCTGCAGCACTGACCAGTCACATTGTCTGCAGCGCTGACCAGTCACATTGTCTGCATCACTGACCAGTCACATTGTCTGCAGCACTGACCAGGCACATTGTCTGCAGCACTGACCAGTCACATTGTCTGCAGCACTGACCAGTCACATTGTCTGCAGCACTGACCAGTCACATTGTCTGCAGCACTGACCAGTCACATTGTCTGCAGCACTGACCAGTCACATTGTCTGCAGCACTGACCAGTCACATTGTCTGCAGCACTGACCAGTCACATTGTCTGCAGCACTGACCAGTCACATTGTCTGCAGCACTGACCAGTCACTCGCTGTCCCTCACTCAAGTTCCCAGTAAAAAATACCCATATTCAGATTTAAATCATATTTTTTTTTTTTTTTGCTTTTTCACATTTTTCACTGTGGAAAGCTTGTTATTGTCTTGCAAGTGTTTACTTAAGTAAAATGAGCGCAGACAATATCCTAGGACAGCAACTAGAACGCTAAATGCTGGAAGAATTGTTTCAAGACTGTCTTATGAACGTGTGTGTGTTTGTGTGTCAGTGAGTGTATGAGTAATGCTCACACTCGAGAAGTAGAGTGTTAATTTTAATATTTTTCTTTAAACTATTAGATGTTAACATTTCAAAAGTAAAAAATGGTATCTGCCGTTTTTTTTTAATCGGTACTGAGACCAAGTATTGATACCGAAAAGAGAAGACACCAGCGGTTTTCAATTCCGATACCTGGGCACATCCCCAACATTTACCAGTCGTTACACAAACTCAGTAAATTAATAACGGCATTCATGCTTAATTTGAGTCTCTGTCTGATTATCTTCCTATGTGATATTGTGTTAATGCTCCGTTTAATAGGTTTCAACCTCTGACCATTACATATCCTACTTAATAACTCAGGTTGTTATTCTTATTGTGCTGTTTGGGTGAAATTTTATTCATGAATAACGTTTCCTTTATTGTGGTATTCGTCAAAGTGATAGATGGATGAATGGAAGCAATCATTGGCAGTTCTGTAGGAGTTATATTATGGATACTTGAGAGAGGACCCAGGCCTCTTGTCCACCGTCTTATATGCCTAGTCGAGGAGTGAGGCAGAGGTCTATAGGCTGACTCACAGTTTCACGAGAAGCCATAACATTATGGCAAGCGATGGAACCTAATAATAATAAGAACATAAGAATGGTGGAACACTGCAGAAGGCTTAATGGCCCATATAAGGCAGGTTCTTATCAAACCCACCATTACCCAAAGCTGCCCATGAATTTATTCCTGTACCCACTACACCAATCAAACCCATCCCCACCCGCTCATATATTTGTTCAATCTCTTCCTCAAGCTACCCAGGGACCTAGCCTAGATTACCCTACTCGGAAGATTGTTCCACATATTGACCACTCTGTTTGAAAACCAGAACTTATCTATGTCCATTCTAAATCTGAATTTATCTAACTTAAATTCGTTATTACTGGTTCTTTCCTGAGTCAGTATCATCAGTATTTTAATAATATTGCCTTTGTTTATGCCTATCATCCAGTTATACACTTCCATGATATATCCTCTCATTCTACATCTCTCAAGAGAGTGAAGATTCAAGTATTTATGCCTATCTTCATAAGGTAGATTCCTTATACAGTGAATCATTTTAGTCATCCTTCTCTGAATGTTCTCTAATGAATTTTTATCCATCCTGCTGTAAGGAGATCAAAACCGAGCGGCATAATCTAAGTGGAGTCTCACTAGTGATGTATAGAGCTGTAAAATAACTTTTAGGCTCCTGTTAATTATGCTTCTAGAAATAAATCGTAGTAATCTGTCAGCCTTATTGCACACACTTAGGCACTGTTGTCTTCGCTTTAGTTTTCCACTTACCATGACTTCAAAGTCCTTTTCACACTCTGTGTGATCAAGCTCTTCTTCACCTAGTTTATAACTCAGAGGGTTATTTTCATTCCCATGGAGAAGGACTTTATATCTGACGACATTTTACTTCATCTGTCACTTTTCAGACCAAGACACTAATTTGTCCAAATACTCCAGGAGTTCATTGGTATCCTCCTCAGAATGAATCATATGGTCTATTTTTGTACCATCAGCAAATTTGTTCGTATCACTTGTAATTAATTGATTAATATCATTAATGTAAAGTATGAACAACAACCGACCTAAAACTGATCCTTGTTGAACGCCACTAGTGACCAGTGTCATTCATATTTGACCCAATTAATGGAAACTCTCTGCTTTCTACTGGTCAGCCATGCCTCTATCCATGCTAGAACTTTTCCTCCTATACTATGACCTGCCACTTTTCTTAAGAGTATTTTGTGAGGTACTCTATCAAAGGCTTTACTGAAATTAAAATAAACATCACATTCTTTATCACTGTCTACTGCCTCAAATGTTTTATTGAATAACATCAGTAAATGTGTCAGGCAGGAACGACCTCTCATTAATCCATGCTAAGATTCATGTAGATGAATGGTTCAGAGAACCGACATGTTGATAAATTAGACACATGTACAACTCTTGGGTATCTTTATTAAGGAAACGTTTCGCCACACAGTGGCTTCATCAGTCCATACAAAGGAGAAACTTGAAGAACAGGAGGAGAATGAGGTAATCAGTCCCTCAACCTTGAGTCGATGTGGTCGGTTCTCTGAACCATTCATCTACAATCCTGTCAGACACTGCAACTTCTTGGGATCTTAATACTTGGGAATTCTTCGCTTGCCTAACCCTTGGGCACGACCTACTTCCACATTGGACAAATGTGACACCACCTACGACTGCTGCACCTCTCCTGCCTACGGTTTATAAGCTGCTTCTCCGCTCATATGCCGTATTCTATTCAAGATTGATGGACTGACCACATCGACTCAAGGTTGAGGGACTGATTACCTCATTCTCCTCCTGTTCTTCAAGTTTCTCCTGTGTATGGACTGATGAAGCCACTGTGTGGCGAAACGTTTCCTCAATAAAGATACCCAAGAGTTGCACATGTGTCTAATTTATCATGGTAGGCTCAGTTACACATTTTCTTTCAGAAATCAATCCTGAACAACTTCCAGAAAGCAACTGGACTCCAGATTAGGAGTCAAAGAAGTCCAATCATTTTGAATAAAGTTAAAATCCGTCACTGATACTATGTTGTCGTGTCTAGAAGCCCTAACAATTTCGTGCCAACGAAGCCTCCCTCTATCGTTTTCTAAGCAAGGAGGACGATATAATACACGTAAAATAAATTTCTCTTGATTTTCTAAAAATTCTACCCATACAGATTCTGTTACTAATCCATCTATTTTTATACCTGTTTTTATGCAACAATTTATATTTTCTCGTGCACATAATGCAATTCCACTCCCTTTTCCGTTATATCTATCTACATGGAGTAACCTAAGCCCTTGAATATGACACACTCATCAGTTATATCACGCCTCTTTAAATTACACCATGTTTCAGTTATTGCAACGACATCAAAGTTCCCCACACATGCTACCAAATGTAATTCATTAATTTTGTTTATTGTGCTTCTGCTGTTAGTATAAAATACATTAATAAGTTTTTTCTTCTGCAGTTTTTTCCTATTCAGCTTTGTTTATATCCAATTTCTTTTATCATTGCCCTGTGTTACTCGACGACTGTTATTTGTAAAATTAATAATATTAAAGCCTATATCAATATTTCCACACTTATTATTTACCATTCCCAAACCCCTACATCTAACTAATCCTAGTTTAAAGTCCTAACAACACCCTCAACTGAACTATTGAGAAAACTCACTCCTGGCCTGGATAAGTGAACCCCATCCCTGGCATACATGTCATTTCTGCCGTACAAGTGGTTCCAGTTGTCAATGAATGGTACAGCATTATCCTTAGAATGTTTGTCCAGCCAACAATTTATTCCAATCGCTCTGGACAGCCATTCATTTCCAACTCCCCTTCTGAGCAAAATGCCACATATAACAGGGCGCCCACCGTTCTTAATTATGTCTGTTGCCGTCCTAAACCTTCACTCTCACAGAGCAAGGTACAGGTCACCACTCTCACAGAGCAAGGTACAGGTCACCACTCTCACAGAGCAAGGTATAGGTCACCACTCTCACTCTCACAGAGCAAGGTATAGGTCACCACTCTCACAGAGCAAGGTACAGGTCACCACTCTCACAGAGCAAGGTATAGGTCACCGCTCTCACAGAGCAAGGTACAGGTCACCACTCTCACAGAGCAAGGTACAGGTCACCACAGGTCACCACTCTCACAGAGCAAGGTATAGGTCACCGCTCTCACAGAGCAAGGTACAGGTCACCACTCTCACAGAGCAAGGTACAGGTCACCACTCTCACAGAGCAAGGTATAGGTCACCACTCTCACAGAGCAAGGTATAGGTCACCACTCTCACAGAGCAAGGTATAGGTCACCACTCTCACAGAGCAAGGTATTGGTCACCACTCTCACACAGCAAGGTACAGGTCACCACTCTCACAGAGCAAGGTACAGGTCACCACTCTCATAGAGCAAGGTACAGGTCACCACTCTCACAGAGCAAGGTACAGGTCACCACTGTCACAGAGCAAGGTATAGGTCACCACTCTCACAGAGCAAGGTACATGTCACCACTCTCACAGAGCAAGGTATAGGTCACCACTCTCACAGAGCAAGGTATAGGTCACCACTCTCACAGAGCAAGGTATAGGTCACCACTCTCACAGAGCAAGGTACAGGTCACCACTCTCACAGAGCAAGGTATAGGTCACCACTCTCAGAGAGCAAGGTACAGGTCACCACTCTCACAGAGCAAGGTACAGGTCACCACTCTCACAGAGCAAGGTACAGGTCACTACTCTCACAGAGCAAGGTACAGGTCACCACTCACAGAGCAAGGTACAGGTTACCACTCTCACAGAGCAAGGTACAGGTCACTACTCTCACAGAGCAAAGCACAGGTCACCACTCTCACAGAGCAAGGTACAGGTCACCACTCTCACAGAGCAAGGTACAGGTCACTACTCTCACAGAGCAAGGTACAGGTCACCACTCTCACAGAGCAAGTTCTAGGTCACCACTATCACAGAGCAAGGTACAGGTCACCACTCTCACAGAGCAAGGTATAGGTCACCACTCTCACAGAGCAAGTTACAGGTCACCACTCTCACAGAGCAAGGTACAGTTCACCACTCTCACAGAGCAAGGTATAGTTCACCACTCTCACAGAGCAAGTTATAGGTCACCACTCTCACAGAGCAAGGTACAGGTCACCACTCTCACAGAGCAAGGTATAGGTCACCACTCTCACAGAGCAAGGTACTCTCACAGAGCAAGGTATAGGTCACCACTCTCACAGAGCAAGGTATAGGTCACCACTCTCACAGAGCAAGGTATAGGTCACCACTCTCACAGACAAGAGCAAGGTACAGGTCACCACTCTCACAGAGCAAGGTATAGGTCACCACTCACAGACAAGAGGCAAGAGCAAGGTACAGGTCACCACTCTCACAGAGCAAGGTATAGGTCACCACTCTCAAAGAGCAAGGTACAGGTCACCACTCTCACAGAGGAAGGTAGAGGTCACCACTCTCACAGAGAAAGGTACAGGTCACTACTCTCACAGAGCAAGGTACAAGGTCACCACTCTCACAGAGCAAGGTACAGGTCACCACTCTCACAGAGCAAGGTATAGGTCACCACTCTCACAGAGCAAGGTACAGGTCACCACTCTCACAGAGCAAGGTACAGGTCACCACTCTCACACACTCTCACAGAGCAAGGTATAGGTCACCACTCTCACAGAGCAAGGTATAGGTCACCACTCTCACAGAGCAAGGTACAGGTCACCACTCTCACAGAGCAAGGTTCAGGTCACCACTCCCACAGAGCAAGGTACAGGTCACCACTCTCACAGAGCAAGGTACAGGTCACCACTCTCACAGAGCAAGGTATACAGGTCACCACTCTCACAGAGCAAGGTATAGGTCACCACTCTCACAGAGCAAGGTACAGGTCACCACTCTCACAGAGCAAGGTATAGGTCACCACTCTCACAGAGCAAGGTATAGGTCACCACTCTCACAGAGCAAGGTACAGGTCACCACTCTCACAGAGCAAGGTAAGGTACAGAGCAAGGTCACCACTCTCACAGAGCAAGGTATAGGTCACCACTCTCACAGAGCAAGGTACAGGTCACCACTCTCACTGAGCAAGGTATAGGTCACCACTCTCACAGACCAAGGTTCAGGTCACCAATCCCACAGAGCAAGGTACAGGTCACCACTCTCACTGAGCAAGGTATAGGTCACCACTCTCACAGACCAAGGTTCAGGTCACCAATCCCACAGAGCAAGGTACAGGTCACCACTCTCACAGAGCAAGGTATAGGTCACCACTCTCACAGAGCAAGGTACAGGTCACCACTCTCACAGAGCAAGGTACAGGTCACCACTCTCACAGAGCAAGGTAAGGTCACCACTCTCACAGAGCAAGGTACAGGTCACCACTCTCACAGAGCAAGGTATAGGTCACCACTCTCACAGAGCAAGGTATAGGTCACCACTCTCACAGAGCAAGGTACAGGTCACCACTCTCACAGAGCAAGGTATAGGTCACCACTCTCACAGAGCAAGGAGTCACCACTCTCACAGAGCAAGGTACAGGTCACCACTCTCACAGAGCAAGGTATAGGTCACCACTCTCACAGAGCTCAGGTCACTCTCACAGAGCAAGGTATAGGTCACCACTCTCACAGAGCAAGGTACAGGTCACCACTCTCACAGAGCAAGGTACAGGTCACCACTGTCACAGAGCAAGGTATAGGTCACCACTCTCACAGAGCAAGGTACATGTCACCACTCTCACAGAGCAAGGTATAGGTCACCACTCTCACAGAGCAAGGTATAGGTCACCACTCTCACAGAGCAAGGTACAGATCACCGCTCTCACAGAGCAAGGTATAGGTCACCACTCTCACAGAGCTAGGTAGAGGTCAACACTCTCACAGAGCAAGGTACATGTCACCACTCTCACAGAGCAAGGTATAGGTCACCACTCTCACTGAGCAAGGTACAGGTCACCACTCTCACAGAGCAAGGAATAGATCACCACTCTCACAGAGCAAGGTATAGGTCACCACTCTCACAGAGCAAGGTACAGGTCACCACTCTCACAGAGCAAGGTATAGGTCACCACTCTCACAGAGCAAGGTATAGGTCACCACTCTCACAGAGCAAGGTAAAGGTCACCACTCGCACAGACGAAGGTATAGGTCACCACTGTCACAGAGCAAGGTACAGGTCACCACTCTCACAGAGCAAGGTTAGGGTCACCACTCTCGCAGAGCAAGGTACAGGTCACCACTCTCACAGAGCAATGTATAGGTCACCACTCTCACAGAGCAAGGTACAGGTCACCACTCTCACAGAGCAAGGTACAGCTCACCACTCTCACAGAGGAAGGTACTGGTCACCACTTTCACAGAGCAAGGTTCAGGTCACCACTCTCACAGAGCAAGGTACAGGTCATCACTCTCACAGAGCAAGGTACAGGTCACCACTCTCACAGAGCAAGGTACAGGTCACCACTCTCACAGAGCAAGGTACAGGTCACCACTCTCACAGAGCCATGTTTGGGTCACCACTCTCACAGAGCAAGGTACAGGTCACCACTCTCACAGAGCAAGGTATAGGTCACTACTCTTACAGAGCAAGGTACAGGTCACCACTCTCACAGAGCAAGGTATAGGTCACCACTCTAACAGAGCAAGGTAAGTCACCACTCTCACAGAGCAAGGTCAGGTCACACTCACAGAGCAAGGTATAGGTCACCACTCTCACAGAGCAAGGTACAGGTCACCACTCTCACAGAGCAAGGTACAGGTCACCACTCTCACAGAGCAAGGCAAGGTACAGGTCACCACTCTCACAGAGCAAGGTACAGGTCACCACTCTCACAGAGCAAGGTACAGGTCACCACTCTCACAGAGCAAGGTATAGGTCACCACTCTCACAGAGCAAGGTATAGGTCACCACTCTCACAGAGCAAGGTATAGGTCACCACTCTCACAGAGCAAGGTATAGGTCACCACTCTCACAGAGCAAGGTAAGGTCACCACTCTCACAGAGCAAGGTACAGGTCACCACTCTCACAGAGCAAGGTATAGGTCACCACTCTCACAGAGCAAGGTACAGGTCACCACTCTCACAGAGCAAGGTACAGGTCACCACTCTCACAGAGCAAAGGTCACCACTCTCACAGAGCAAGGTATAGGTCACCACTCTCACAGAGCAAGGTACAGGTCACCACTCTCACAGAGCAAGGTATAGGTCACCACTCTCACAGAGCAAGGTACAGGTCACCACTCTCACAGAGCAAGGTACAGGTCACCACTCTCACAGAGCAAGGTATAGGTCACCACTCTCACAGAGCAAGGTATAGGTCACCACTCTCACAGAGCAAGGTACAGGTCACCACTCTCACAGAGCAAGGTAGAGCAAGGTCACCACTCTCACAGAGCACTCTCACAGAGTAAGGTCACCACTCTCACAGAGCAAGGTAGGTCACCACTCTCACAGAGCAAGGTACAGGTCACCACTCTCACAGAGCAAGGTAAAGGTCACCACTCTCACAGAGCAAGGTACAGGTCACCACTCTCACAGAGCAAGGTAAAGGTCACCACTCTCACAGAGCGAGGTATAGGTCACCACTCTCACAGAGCAAGGTATAGGTCACCACTCTCACAGAGCAAGGTACAGGTCACCACTCTCACAGAGCAAGGTATAGGTCACCACTCTCACAGAGCAAGGTACAGGTCACCACTCTCACAGAGCAAGGTATAGGTCACCACTCTCACAGAGCAAGGTACAGGTCACCACTCTCACAGAGCAAGGTATAGGTCACCACTCTCACAGAGCAAGGTACAGGTCACCACTCTCACAGAGCAAGGTGCAGGTCACCACTCACACAGAGCAAGGTAGGTAGGTCACCACACTCACAGAGCAAGGTACAGATCACCACTCTCACAGAGCAAGGTATAGGTCACCACTCTCACAGAGCAAGGTACAGGTCACCACTCTCACAGAGCAAGGTTCAGGTCACCACTCCCACAGAGCAAGGTACAGGTCACCACTCTCACAGAGCATGGTACAGGTCACCACTCTCACAGAGCAAGGTATAGGTCACCACTCTCACAGAGCAAGGTACAGGTCACCACTCTCACAGAGCAAGGTCAGGTCACCACTCTCACAGAGCAAAGGTCACCACTCTCACAGAGCAAGGTAGGTCACCACTCTCACAGAGCAAGGTATAGGTCACCACTCTCACAGAGCAAGGTACAGGTCACCACTCTCACAGAGCAAGGTACAGGTCACCACTCTCACAGAGCAAGGTACAGGTCACCACTCTCACAGAGCAAGGTCAGGTCACCACTCTCACAGAGCAAGGTACAGGTCACCACTCTCACAGAGCAAGGTATAGGTCACCACTCTCACAGAGCAAGGTACAGGTCAGCAAGGTATAGGTCACTCTCATAGAGCAAGGTACAGGTCACCACTCTCACAGAGCAAGGTACAGGTCACCACTCTCTCACAGCAAGGTAAAGGTCACCACACTCACAGCGCAAGGTATAGGTCACCACTCTCACAGAGCAAGGTACAGGTCAACACTCTCACAGAGCAAGGTATAGGTCACCTCTCTCACTGAGCAAGGTACAAGTCACCACTCACACAGAGGAAGATATAGGTCACCACTCTCACAGAGCAAGGTATTGGTCACCACTCTCACAGAGCAAGGTACAGGTCACCACTCTCACAGAGCAAGGTACAGGTCACCACTCTCACAGAGCAAGGTAAAGGTCACCACTCTCACAGAGCAAGGAACAGGTCACCACTCTCACAGAGCAAGGTACAGGTCACCACTCTCACAGAGCTAGGTATAGGTCACCACTCTCACAGAGCAAGGTTTAGGTCACCACTCTCACAGAGCAAGGTACAGGTCACCACTCTCACAGAGCAAAGGTCACCACTCTCACAGAGCAAGGTACAGGTCACCACTCTCACAGAGCAAGGTACAGGTCACCACTCTCACAGAGCAAGGTACAGGTCACCACTCTCACAGAGCAAGGTATAGGTCACCACTCTCAGAGAGCAAGGTACAGGTCACCACTCTCACAGAGCAAGGTACAGGTCACCACTCTCACAGAGCAAGGTATAGGTCACCACTCTCACAGAGCAAGGTATAGGTCACCACTCTCACAGAGCAAGGTATAGGTCACCACTCTCACAGAGCAAGGTACAGGTCACCACTCTCACAGAGCAAGGTATAGGTCACCACTCTCACAGAGCAAGGTATAGGTCACCACTCTCACAGAGCAAGGTAGAGGTCACCACTCTCACAGAGCAAGGTACAGGTCAACACTCTCACAGAGCAAGGTACAGGTCACCACTCTCACAGAGCAAGGTACAGGTCACCACTCTCACAGAGCAAGGTACAGGTCACCACTCTCACAGAGCAAGGTACAGGTCACCACTCTCACAGACAAGAGTCACCACTCTCACAGAGCAAGGTATAGGTCACCACTCTCAAGAGCAAGGTACAGGTCACCACTCAGGTCACCACTCCACAGAGCAAGGTATAGGTCACCACTCTCACAGAGCAAGGTCACCACTCTCACAGAGCAAGTACAGGTCACCACTCTCACAGAGCAAGGTATAGGTCACTACTCTCACCGAGAAAGCTATAGGTCACCACTCTCACAGAGCAAGGTATAGGTCACCACTCTCACAGAGCAAGGTATAGGTCACCACTCTCACAGAGCAAGGTACAGGTCACTACTCTCACAGAGCAAGGTATAGCTCACCACTCACACAGAGCAAGGTATAGGTCACCACTCTCACAGAGCAAGGTACAGGTCACCACTCTCACTCTCACAGAGCAAGGTATAGGTCACCACTCTCACAGAGCAAGGTACAGGTCACCACTCTCACAGAGCAAGGTATAGGTCACCACTCTCACAGAGCAAGAGGTCACCACTCTCACAGAGCAAGGTACAGGTCACCACTCTCACAGAGCAAGGTACAGGTCACCACTCTCACAGAGCAAGGTACAGGTCACCACTCTCACAGAGCAAGGTACAGGTCACCACTCTCAAAGAGCAAGGTATAGGTCACCACTCTCACAGAGCAAGGTACAGGTCACCACTGTCACAGAGCAAGGTACAGGTCACCACTCTCATAGAGCAAGGTATAGGTCACCACTCTCACAGAGCAAGGTACAGGTCACCACTCTCACAGAGAGGTCACCACTCTCACAGAGCAAGGTATAGGTCACCACTCTCACAGAGCAAGGTATAGGTCACCACTCTCACAGAGCAAGGTATAGGTCACCACTCTCACAGAGCAAGGTACAGGTCACCACTCTCACAGAGCAAGGTATAGGTCACCACTCTCACAGACAAGGAGGTCACCACTCTCACAGAGCAAGGTATAGGTCACCACTCCCAGAGAGCAAGGTACAGGTCACCACTCTCACAGAGCAAGGTATAGGTCACCACTCTCACAGAGCAACGTATAAGTCACCACTCTCACAGAGCAAGGTATAGGTCACCACTCTCACAGAGCAAGGTCACTCTCACAGAGCAAGGTATAGGTCACCACTCTCACAGAGCAAGGTACAGGTCACCACTCTCACAGCGCAAGCTACAGGTCACCACTCTCACAGAGCAAGGTACAGTTCACCACTCTCACAGAGCAAGGTACAGGTCACCACTCTCACAGAGCAAGGTATAGGTCACCACTCTCACAGAGCAAGTTATAGGTCACCACTCTCACAGAGCAAGGTACAGGTCACCACTCTCACAGAGCAAGGTACAGGTCACCACTCTCACAGAGCAAGGTATAGGTAACCACTCTCACAGAGCAAGGTAAAGGTCACCACTCTCACAGAGCAAGGTACAGGTCACCACTCTCACAGAGAAAGGTATAGGTCACCACTCTCACAGAGCAAGGTATAGGTCACCACTCTCACAGAGCAAGGTACAGGTCACCACTCTCACAGAGCAAGGTATAGGTTACCACTCTCACAGAGCAAGGTATAGGTCACCACTCTCACAGGTCACCACTCTCAGAGAGCAAGGTACAGATCACCACTCTGACAGAGGAAGGTACTGGTCACCACTTTCACAGAGCAAGGTACAGGTCACCACTCTCACAGAGCAAGGTACAGGTCAGCAAGGTATAGGTCACTCTCAGAGAGCAAAATACAGGTCACCACTCTCAGAGAGCAAGGTACAGGTCACCACTCTCACAGAGCAAGGTACACGTCACCACTCTCACAGAGCAAGGTCCTGGTCACCACTCTCACAGAGCAAGGTAGCAAGGGTCATCACTCTCACAGAGCAAGGTACAGATCACCACTCTCACAGAGCAAGGTACAGATCACCACTCTCACAGAGCAAGGTACAGGTCACCACTCTCACAGAGCAAGGTACAGGTCACCACTCTCACAGAGCGAGGTACAGATCACAACTCTCACAGAGCAAGGTACAGATCACCACTCTCACAGAGCAAGGTACAGATCACCACTCTCACAGAGCAAGGTACAGGTCACCACTCTCACAGAGCAAGGTACAGGTCACCACTCTCACAGAGCAAGGTATAGGTCACCACTCTCACAGAGCAAGGTACAGGTCACCACTCTCACAGAGCAAGGTCAGGTCACCACTCTCACAGAGCAAGGTATAGGTCACCACTCTCACAGAGCAAGGTATAGGTCACCACTCTCACAGAGCAAGGTACAGGTCACCACTCTCACAGAGCAAGGTATAGGTCACCACTCTCACAGAGCAAGGTACAGGTCACCACTCTCACAGAGCAAGGTACAGGTCACCACTCTCACAGAGCAAGGTATAGGTCACCACTCTCACAGAGCGAGGAACAGGTCACCACTCTCACAGAGCAAGGTACAGGTCACCACTCTCACAGAGCAAGGTATAGGTCACCACTCTCACAGAGCAAGGTACAGGTCACCACTCTCACAGAGCAAGGTACAGGTCACCACTCTCACAGAGCAAGGTATAGGTCACCACTCTCACAGAGCAAGGTACAGGTCACCACTCTCACAGAGCAAGGTACAGGTCACCACTCTCACAGAGCAAGGTATAGGTCACCACTCACACAGAGCAAGGTCACCACTCTCACAGAGCAAGGTATAGGTCACCACTCTCAAAGAGCAAGGTATAGGTCACCACTCTCACAGAGCAAGGTATAGGTCACCACTCTCACAGAGCAAGGTAAGGTCACCACTCTCACAGAGCAAGGTATAGGTCACCACTCTCACAGAGCAAGGTATATGTCACCACTCTCACAGAGCAAGGTATAGGTCACCACTCTCACAGAGCAAGGTATAGGTCACCACTCTCACAGAGCAAGATACAGGTCACCACTCTCACAGAGCAAGGTACAGATCACCACTCTCACAGAGCAAGGTACAGGACACCACTCTCAAAGAGCAAGGTACAGGTCACCACTCTCACAGAGCAAGGTACAGGTCACCACTCTCTCACAGCAAGGTAAAGGTCACCACACTCACAGCGCAAGGTATAGGTCACCACTCTCACAGGGCAAGGTACAGGTCACCACTCTCAAAGAGCAAGGTATAGGTCACCACTCTCACAGAGCAAGCTACAGGTCACCACTCTCACAGAGCAAGGTACAGGTCACCACTCTCACAGAGCAAGGTACAGGCCACAACTCTCAAAGAGCAAGGTAGGTATAGGTCACCACTCTCACAGAGCAAGGTAAGGTCACCACTCTCACAGAGCAAGGTATAGGTCACCACTCTCACAGAGCAAGGTCACCACTCTCACAGAGCAAGGTATAGGTCACCACTCTCACAGAGCAAGGTATAGGTCACCACTCTCACAAAGCAAGGTATAGGTCACCACTCTCACAGAGCAAGGTACAGGTCACCACTCTCACAGAGCAAGGTATAGGTCACCACTCTCACAGAGCAAGGTATAGGTCACCACTCTCACAGAGCAAGGTATAGGTCACCACTCTCACTGAGCAAGGTACAGGTCACCACCCTCACAGAGCAAAGTATAGGTCACCACTCTCACAGAGCAAGGTACAGGTCACCACTCTCACAGAGCAAGGTACAAGGTCACCACTCTCACAGAGCAAGCAAGGTCACCACTCTCACAGAGCAAGGTATAGGTCACCACTCCCATAGTGCAAGGTACAGGTCACCACTCCCATAGAGCAAGGTACAGGTCACCACTCTCACAGAGCAAAATACAGGTCACCACTCTCACAGAGCAAGGTATAGGTCACCACTCTCACAGAGCAAGGTACAGGTCACCACTCTCACAGAGCAAGGTATAGGTCACCACTCTCGCAGAGCAAGGTACAGGTCACCACTCTCAGAGAGCAAGGTAGAGGTCACAACTCTCACAGAGCAAGGTACAGGTCACCACTCTCACAGAGCAAGGTACAGGTCACCACTCTCACAGAGCAAGATACAGGTCACCACTCTCACAGAGCAAGGTACAGGTCATCACTCTCACAGAGCAAGGTACAGGTCACCACTCTCACAGAGCAAGGTACAGGTCACCACTCTCACAGAGCCAGGTACAGGTTACCACTCTCACAGAGCAAGGTACAGGTCACTACTCTCACAGAGCAATGGACAGGTCACCACTCTCACAGAGCAAGGTACAGGTCACCACTCTCACAGAGCAAGGTACAGGTCACTACTCTCACAGAGCAAGGTACAGGTCACCACTCTCACAGAGCAAGGTATAGGTCACCACTCTCACAGAGCAAGGTACAGGTCACCACTCTCACAGAGCAAGGTACAGGTCACCACTCTCACAGAGCAAGGTATAGGTCACCACTCTCACAGAGCAAGGTACAGGTCACCACTCTCACAGAGCAAGGTACAGGTCACCACTCTCACAGAGCAAGGTAGCAGGTCACCACTCTCACAGAGCAAGGTACAGGTCACCACTCTCACAGAGCAAGGTAAGGTACTCTAGGTCACCACTCTCACAGAGCAAGGTACAGGTCACAACTCTCACAGAGCAAGGTACAGGTCACCACTTTCACAGAGCAAGGTACAGGTCACTACTCTCACAGAGCAAGGTACAGGTCACCACTCTCACAGAGCAAGGTACAGTTCACCACTCTCACAGAGCAAGGTAAAGGTCACCACACTCACAGAGCAAGGTATAGGTCACCACTCTCACAGAGCAAGGTACAGGTCACAACTCTCACAGAGCAAGGTATAGGTCACCACTCTCACAGAGCAAGGCATAGGTCACCATTCTCACAGAGCAAGGTACAGGTCACCACTCTCACAGAGCAAGGTAAAGGTCACCACTCTCACAGAGCAAGGTATAGGTCACCACTCTCACAGAGCAAGGTAAAGGTCACCACTCTCACAGAGCAAGGTATTGGTCACCACTCTCACACAGCAAGGTACAGGTCACCACTCTCACAGAGCAAGGTACAGGTCACCACTCTCAGAGAGCAAGGTACAGGTCACAACTCTCACAGAGCCAGGTCCAGGTCACCACTCTCACAGAGCAGGTACAGGTCACCACTCTCACAGAGCAAGGTATAGGTCACCACTCTCACAGAGCAAGGTACAGGTCACCACTCTCACAGAGCAAGGTACATGTCACCACTCTCACACAGCAAGGTATAGGTCACCACTCTCACAGAGCAAGGTATAGGTCACCACTCTCACAGAGCAAGGTATAGGTCACAACTCTCACAGAGCCAGGTATAGGTCACCACTCTCACAGAGCAAGGTACAGGTCACCACTCTCACAGAGCAAGGTACAGGTCACCACTCTCACAGAGCAAGGTATAGGTCACCACTCTCACAGAGCAAGGTACAGGTCACCACTCTCATAGAGCAAGGTACAGGTCACCACTCTCACAGAGCAAGGTACAGGTCACCACTCTCTCACAGCAAGGTAAAGGTCACCACACTCACAGCGCAAGGTATAGGTCACCACTCTCACAGAGCAAGGTAGGTCACCACTCTCACAGAGCAGGTCACCACTCTCACAGAGCAAGGTATAGGTCACCACTCTCACAGAGCAAGGTACAGGTCACCACTCTCACAGAGCAAGGTACAGGTCACCACTCTCACAGAGCAAGGTACAGGTCACCACTCTCACAGAGCAAGGTACAGGTCACCACTCTCACAGAGCAAGGTACAGGTCACCACTCTCACAGAGCACGGTACAGGTCACCACTCTCACAGAGCAAGGTACAGGTCACCACTCTCAAAGAGCAACGCACAGGTCACCACTCTCACAGAGCAAGGTACAGGTCACCACTCTCACAGAGCAAGGTACAGGTCACTACTCTCACAGAGCAAGGTACAGGTCACCACTCTCACAGAGCAAGGTATAGGTCACCACTCTCACAGAGCAAGGTAGCAAGGGTCACCACTCTCACAAAGCAAGGTATAGGTCACCACTCTCACAGAGCAAGGTCCAGGTCACCACTCTCACAGAGCAAGGTACAGGTCACCACTCTCACAGAGCAAGGTAAAGGTCACCACTCAAACAGAGCAAGGTATCACAGAGCAAGGTCACCACTCTCACAGAGCAAGGTACAGGTCACCACTCTCACAGAGCAAGGTACAGGTCACCACTCTCACAGAGCAAGGTACAGGTCACCACTCTCACAGAGCAAGGTATAGGTCACCACTCTCACAGAGCAAGGTACAGGTCACCACTCTCACAGAGCAAGGTACAGGTCACCACTCTCACAGAGCAAGGTACAGGTCACCACTCTCACAGAGCAAGGTATAGGTCACCACTCTCACAGAGCAAGGTACAGGTCACCACTCTCACAGAGCAAGGTATAGATCACCACTCTCACAGAGCAAGGTATAGGTCACCACTCTCACAGAGCAAGGTACAGGTCACCACTCTCACAGAGCAAGGTACAGGTCACCACTCTCACAGAGCAAGGTACAGGTCACCACTCTCACTCTCACTCTCACAGAGCAAGGTACAGGTCACCACTCTCACAGAGCAAGGTACAGGTCACCACTCTCACAGAGCAAGGTACAGGTCACCACTCTCACAAGAGCAAGCAAGGTACAGGTCACCACTCTCATAGAGCAAGGTACAGGTCACCACTCTCACAGAGCAAGGTACAGGTCACCACTCTCTCACAGCAAGGTAAAGGTCACCACACTCACAGCGCAAGGTATAGGTCACCACTCTCACAGAGCAAGGTACAGGTCAACACTCTCACAGAGCAAGGTACAGGTCACCACACTCACAGCGCAAGGTATAGGTCACCACTCTCACAGAGCAAGGTACAGGTCAACACTCTCACAGAGCAAGGTATAGGTCACCTCTCTCACTGAGCAAGGTACAAGTCACCACTCACACAGAGGAAGATATAGGTCACCACTCTCACTCTCACAGAGCAAGGTACAGGTCACTACTCTCACAGAGCAAGGTACAGGTCACCACTCTCACATAGCAAAGTACAGGTCACCACTCTCACAGAGCAAGGTACAGATCACCACTCTCACAGAGCAAGGTACAGAACACCACTCTCACAGAGCAAGGTACAGGTCACCACTCTCACAGAGAAAGGTATAGATCACCACTCTCACAGAGCAAGGTACAGATCACCACTCTCACAGAGCAAGGTACAGGTCACCACTCTCACAGAGCAAGGTACAGATCACCACTCTCACAGAGCAAGGTACAGATCACCACTCTCACAGAGCAAGGTACAGGTCACCACTCTCACAGAGCAAGGTACAGGTCACCACTCTCACAGAGCAAGGTACAGGTCACCACTCTCACAGAGCAAGGTACAGGTCACCACTCTCACAGAGCAAGGTACAGGTCACCACTCTCACAGAGCAAGGTATAGGTCACCACTCTCACAGAGCAAGGTACAGGTCACCACTCTCACAGAGCAAGGTACAGGTCACCACTCTCACAGAGCAAGGTACAGGTCACCACTCTCACAGAGCAAGGTACAGGTCACCACTCTCACAGAGCAAGGTACAGGTCACCACTCTCACAGAGCAAGGTACAGGTCACCACTCTCACAGAGCAAGGTATAGGTCACCACTCTCACAGAGCAAGGTACAGGTCACCACTCTCACAGAGCAAGGTACAGGTCACCACTCTCACAGAGCAAGGTACAGGTCACCACTCTCACAGAGCAAGGTACAGGTCACCACTCTCACAGAGCAAGGTACAGGTCACCACTCTCACAGAGCAAGGTCACCACTCTCACAGAACAGGTCACCACTCTCACAGAGCAAGGTACAGGTCACTCACTCAGGTCACCACTCTCACAGAGCAAGGTAAGGTCACCACTCTCACAGAGCAAGGTACAGGTCACCACTCTCACAGAGCAAGGTACAGTCACCACTCTCACAGAGCAAGGTACAGGTCACCACTCTCACAGAGCAAGGTACAGGTCACCACTCTCACAGAGCAAGGTAAGGTCACCACTCTCACAGAGCAAGGTACAGGTCACCACTCTCACAGAGCAAGGTACAGCAAGGTCACCACTCTCACAGAGCAAGGTACAGGTCACCACTCTCACAGAGCAAGGTACAGGTCACCACTCTCACAGAGCAAGGTACAGGTCACCACTCTCACAGAGCAAGGTACAGGTCACCACTCTCACAGAGCAAGTATAGGTCACCACTCTCAGAGAGCAAGGTACAGGTCACCACTCTCACAGAGCAAGGTACAGGTCACCACTCTCACAGAGCAAGGTATAGGTCACCACTCTCACAGAGCAAGGTACAGGTCACCACTCTCACAGAGGAAGGTATAGGTCACTACTCTCACAGAGCAAGGTACAGGTCACCACTCTCACAGAGCAAGGTACAGGTCTCCGTTCTCACAGAGCAAGGTACAGGTCACCACTCTCACAGAGCAAGGTACAGGTCACCACTCTCACAGAGCAAGGTACAGGTCACCACTCTCACAGAGCAAGGTACAGGTCACCACTCTCACAGAGCAAGGTAAGGTACAGGTCACCACTCTCACAGAGCAAGGTACAGGTCACCACTCTCACAGAGCAAGGTACAGGTCACCACTCTCACAGAGCAAGGTACAGGTCACCACTCTCTCACTCTCACAGAGCAAGGTACAGGACACCACTCTCACAGAGCAAGGTATAGGTCACCACTCTCACAGAGCAAGGTATAGGTCACCACTCTCACAGAGCAAGGTACAGGTCACCACTCTCACAGAGCAAGGTACAGGTCACCACTCTCACAGAGCAAGGTATAGGTCACCACTCTCACAGAGCAAGGTACAGGTCACCACTCTCACAGAGCAAGGTACAGGTCACCACTCTCACAGAGCAAGGTACAGGTCACCACTCTCACAGAGCAAGGTACTGGTCACCACTCTCACAGAGCAAGGTACAGGTCACCACTCTCACAGAGCAAGATACAGGTCACCACTCTCACAGAGCAAGGCACAGGTCACCACTCTCACAGAGCAAGGTACAGGTCACAACTCTCACAGAGCAAGGTACAGGTCACCACTTTCACAGAGCAAGGTACAGGTCACTACTCTCACAGAGCAAGGTACAGGTCACAACTCTCATAGAGCAAGGTACAGGTCACCACTCTCACATAGCAAAGTACAGGTCACCACTCTCACAGAGCAAGGTACAGATCACCACTCTCACAGAGCAAGGTACAGATCACCACTCTCACAGAGCAAGGTACAGGTCACCACTCTCACAGAGCAAGGTACAGGTCACCACTCTCACAGAGCAAGGTAGCAAGGTCACCACTCTCACAGAGCAAGGTACAGGTCACCACTCTCACAGAGAGGTCACCACTCTCACAGAGCAAGGTATAGGTCACAACTCTCACAGAGCAAGGTACAGGTCACCACTCTCACAGAGAAAGGTATAGATCACCACTCTCACAGAGCAAGGTACAGATCACCACTCTCACAGAGCAAGGTACAGGTCACCACTCTCACAGAGCAAGGTACAGGTCACCACTCTCACAGAGCAAGGTACAGGTCACCACTCTCACAGAGCAAGGTACAGGTCACCACTCTCACAGAGCAAGGTACAGGTCACCACTCTCACAGAGCAAGGCACAGGTCACCACTCTCAGAGAGCAAGGTACAGATCACCACTCTCACAGAGCAAGGTACAGGTCACCACTCTCACAGAGCAAGGTACACGTCACCACTCTCACAGAGCAAGGTACAGGTCACCACTCTCACAGAGCAAGGTACAGGTCACCACTCTCACAGAGCAAGGTAGAGGTCACCACTCTCACAGAGCAAGGAGGTCACCACTCTCACAGAGCAAGGTACAGGTCACCACTCTCACAGAGGAAGTTACAGGGCACCACTCTCACAGAGCAAGGTAAAGCTCACCACTCTCACAGAGCAAGGTAGAGGTCACCACTCTCACAGAGCAAGGTATAGGTCACCACTCTCACAGAGCAAGGTACAGGTCACCACTCTCACAGAGCAAGGTACAGGTCACCACTCTCACAGAGCAAGGTACTGGTCACCACTCTCACAGAGCAAGGTACAGGTCTCCACTCTCACAGAGCAAGGTACAGGTCAACACGCTCACAGAGCAAGCTACCGGTCACCACTCGCCCAGAGCAATTTACAGGTCACCACTCTCAGAGAGTAAGGTATAGGTCACCACTCTCACAGAGCAAGGTATAGGTCACCACTCTCACAGAGCAAGGTATAGGTCACCACTCTCACAGAGCAAGGTACAGGCCACCACTCTCACAGAGCAAGGTACAGGTCACCACTCTCACAGAGCACGGTACAGGTCACCACTCTCACAGAGCAAGGTATAGGTCACCACTCTCACAGAGCAAGGTACAGGTCACCACTCTCACAGAGCAAGGTACAGGTCACCACTCTCAGAGCAAGAGTCACCACTCTCACAAGGTAGCAAGGTCACCACTCTCACAGAGCAAGGTACTCTCACAGAGCAAGGTACAGGTCACCACTCTCACAGAGCAAGGTACAGGTCACCACTCTCACAGAGCAAGGTACAGGTCACCACTCTCACAGAGCAAGGTACAGGTCACCACTCTCACAGAGCAAGGTACAGGTCACCACTCTCACAGAGCAAGGTACAGGTCACCACTCTCACAGAGCAAGGTACAGGTCACCACTCTCACAGAGCAAGGTACACGTCACCACTCTCACAGAGCAAGGTACAGGTCACCACTCTCACAGAGCAAGGTACAAATCACCACTCCCACATAGCAAGGTACACGTCACCACTCTCACAGAGCAAGGTACAGGTCACCACTCTCACAGAGCAAGGTACAGATCACCACTCTCACAGAGCAAGGTACACGTCATCACTCTCGCAGAGCAAGGTACAGGTCACCACTCTCACAGAGCAAGGTACAGGAGGTCACCACTCTCACAGAGCAAGGTACAGGTCACCACTCTCACAGAGCAAGGTACAGGTCACCACTCTCACAGAGCAAGGTACAGGTCACCACTCTCACAAGTATCTCTTAACACCAGATTGTCAACGAAAAAAACTTTTCTAATCGCTTCAAACTTAGAACTCGGACGTTTCCAACTTGAAGGTCAGGTTTGTTATTGGAATTTGTGGTTGACAACATTAATTTAATTAAAAAAAATCATTAAGATATCTAATTTGTAAAAAAAAAAAAAAAAAAAAGCGAGAATACCACTTCTGATTGTCTTCAAACTTTTAATGCTGTTGTAAATATTTTGGAGGGACTTTCGCCATTTTGGAGGACTGTAAAAATCGCTATTCATCAGACACATCATATTTTTTTTTTTTTTTTTTTTTTAACCGGACTGAGATTGATATTGGGTTGATTCTGCCATTTTTTTTTTTTTAAGAAATTTTAAAATCTGATTCATTTGACCATATTTTCAATGCCAGTGTAACGTAATGAATTTTCATTAAGACAGAAGTGGAACTGTGGGACTAATAAACGCTTATTGTTTCAACAATAAAAAATATTTTCCACATTCCATCCTTATTCTGAATTAATTTTATATCAGTCAATATAATTCAAATTTATTACGAGGATTGAAATTAAAAAATATATTATTATATCACATAAGTAAATTGTTACGTATGTGAATTGAAATTCCTTAAGAATTTTAATCCACATATGATTATTAGGCAATGACAGAAAATTAATTTAAAAACATTGTTATTTAATTTATATTAATTTAGGGTATATAAATGCACACTGAAGTTACTGAAAAATATTCATTAAGACATTATATCTATGCTTAAGTTCAATTAATAATTATATATTACAATCAATATTCAAGTTTAGAGCATCTTAAACCACACATAAAGATATAATACACAATAACAATGTTTATCTCACTGTATAATACACAATAACAATGTTTATCTCACTGTATAATACACAATAACAATGTTTATCTCACTGTATAATACAAAATAACAATGTTTATCTCACTGTATAATACACAATAACAATGTTTATCTCACTGTATAATACACAATAACAATGTTTATCTCACTGTATAATACACAATAACAATGTTTATCTCACTGTATAATACACAATAACAATGTTTATCTCACTGTATAATACACAATAACAATGTTTATCTCACTGTATAATACACAATAACAATGTTTATCTCACTGTATAATACACAATAACAATGTTTATCTCACTGTATAATACAAAATAACAATGTTTATCTCACTGTATAATACACAATTATGTTTACCTCATTGTATAATACACAATAATTATGTTTACCTCATTGTATAATACACAATAATAATGTTTATCTCACTGTATAATACACAATAACAATGTTTATCTCACTGTATAATACACAATAATAATGTTTATCTCACTGTATAATACACAATAATTATGTTTACCTCATTGTATAATACACAATAATAATGTTTATCTCACTGTATAATACTCAATAATTATGTTTACCTCACTGTATAATATACAATAACAATGTTTATCTCACTGAATAATGTGTTCTAGATTCTATGGTCGGCACATCTATAATTTATCAAACCCATATTCGTAATTATTCCAGAATGTAAGTTCAATAATAGTTACAAGAGATACTTCGTAAGTACAGTCATGGACAACATCCTAGAAAAGTATGAGTCCAGAAACCATCAGAATACACACAAAAAAAAATCAGTCAAACCTTCAACATAAATTGCACAAAATAAATTATGTGACCATAAATCTTCAAAGGTTCAGTGTCCATGGATGATCAAAATAATTATGGACAACACTTCCCTGAGACATCGATCTTGTTGTTAACTCAGACATTACAACCTAAGACAGAAGATGTTCAATATGAATGGTTTGGTTCCCTCTACCATCTCAGCATGAAAGATTTATTTCCCTACTAACACAGCCTCGGAACTCACTAGCAACTCACGAATATTTCCACACAAGACCAGTTAGAACAAAGTGGAAATAATATTCAGAAACTACGTCTGTGTTTCGTTTACCGTTTTTAAGGAAGATAAAGAATCATCACAACACAGAACCCTTTGTACACCAAATGATATAACGAATAGGTAAAGAAAAAATGCTGGAGGCGTCATATTACTATTTTTTTATTAACACATCAGCTGTTTCCCACCAAGGTAAGGTGGTCAGAAAAAGAAAAACTTTCTTCATCATTCACTCCATCACTGTCTTGCCAGAGGCATGCTTACACTACAGTTATAAAACTGCAACCCGTAGGATCAAATAAAGCCTGGGGAAATGGGAGGAATGGGAAGGAGAGAACAGGTCGAAATCCTTGGATCAAGGAACCTCCCTTTATGTGAGGCGAACCTCATAGATAATGAAAATGTGAAATGTTGTTGAAGGCGTTGACCATGTTTGTATAGAACAAGATCGATTGCATTGTATTGTATAGATTCGCCAGTACTGCCGGCCCGGGTCTTCTCCCGATGGCGTCCCAGCCTTGGCTCCCAGGAATGGGAGTGTCTTGAGGGGTGGCGCTGTCTTGAGGAGCGGCGTTGGCTCCCAGGGATGAGTGTTTCAAGGGGTACGTCAGCGGTGAGCAGCTGACGATGCAAGGACGGCTTGACGGGGCTTCAACAGCAGACAAGTCAGGAACAGCGAAGAAGGCAGCCATTACAGGGTCCAATTAGAGCCACACCTCAGCCTTAGATCGACTCTCACCACGGACACTGTGGCAACACAAGTGTGTGTTCACCCCCCTGCTTTTCATTGGGGGGATGGTGCATCGTCTGCCAAGTCTTTTGCTTTCGTAGTGAGTGATTTTCGTGTGCAAGTTTGGTACTAGTCCCTCTAGGATTTTCCAGGTGTATATAATCATGTATCTCTCCCTCCTGCGTTCCAGGGAATACAGGTTTAGAAACCTCAAGCGCTCCCAGTAATTGAGGTGTTTTATCTCCGTTATGCGCGCCGTGAAAGTTCTCTGTACATTTTCTAGGTCGGCAATTTCACCTGCCTTGAAAGGTGCTGTTAGAGTGCAGCAATATTCCAGCCTAGATAGAACAAGTGACCTGAAGAGTGTCATCATGGGCTTGGCCTCCCTAGTTTTGAAGGTTCTCATTATCCATCCTGTCATTTTTCTAGCAGATGCGATTGATACAATGTTATGGTCCTTGAAGGTGAGATCCTCCGACATAATCACTCCTAGGTCTTTGACGTTGGTGTTTCGCTCTATTTTGTGGCCAGAATTTGTTTTGTACTCTGATGAAGATTTAATTTCCTCATGTTTACCATATCTGAGTAATTGAAATTTCTCATCGTTGAACTTCATATTGTTTTCTGCAGCCCACTGAAAGATTTGGTTGATGTCCGCCTGGAGCCTTGCAGTGTCTGCAATGGAAGACACTGTCATGCAGATTCGGGTGTCATCTGCAAAGGAAGACACGGTGCTGTGGCTGACATCCTTGTCTATGTCGGATATGAGGATGAGGAACAAGATGGGAGCTAGTACTGTGCCTTGTGGGACAGAGCTTTTCACCGTAGCTGCCTCGGACTTTACTCTGTTGACGACTACTCTCTGTGTTCTGTTAGTGAGGAAATTATAGATCCATCGACCGACTTTTCCTGTTATTCCTTTAGCGCGCATTTTGTGCGCTATTACGCCATGGTCACACTTGTCGAAGGCTTTTGCAAAGTCTGTATATATTACATCTGCATTCTTTTTGTCTTCTAGTGCATTTAGGACCTTGTCGTAGTGATCCAGTAGTTGAGACAGACAGGAGCGACCTGTTCTAAACCCATGTTGCCCTGGGTTGTGTAACTGATGGGTTTCTAGATGGGTGGTGATCTTGCTTCTTAGGACCCTTTCAAAGATTTTTATGATATGGGATGTTAGTGCTATTGGTCTGTAGTTCTTTGCTGTTGCTTTACTGCCCCCTTTGTGGAGTGGGGCTATGTCTGTTGTTTTTAGTAACTGAGGGACGACCCCCGTGTCCATGCTCCCTCTCCATAGGATGGAAAAGGCTCGTGATAGGGGCTTCTTGCAGTTCTTGATGAACACAGAGTTCCATGAGTCTGGCCCTGGGGCAGAGTGCATGGGCATGTCATTTATCGCCTGTTCGAAGTCATTTGGCGTCAGGATAACATCGGATAGGCTTGTGTTAGTCAAATTTTGTGGCTCTCTCATAAAAAATTCATTTTGGTCTTCGACTCTCAGTCTGGTTAGCGGCTTGCTAAAAACTGAGTCATATTGGGACTTGAGTAGCTCACTCATTTCCTTGCTGTCATCTGTGTAGGACCCATCTTGTTTAAGTAGGGGCCCAATACTGGACGTTGTTCTCGATTTTGATTTGGCATAGGAGAAGAAATACTTTGGGTTTCTTTCGATTTCATTTACTTAGTGTCAGAGAGTAGTCAAGCTCAACTGCTCGATATCATCAATACTTCACCTTCCTTCTACACAAATGTATAGCTTTTAAGACTGCAAACTATACTTAATAAATGATTATAAGAAAACACAATTATTCTAACATACCTAGAGTTTACCTGGAGAGGGTTTCGGGGATCGACGTCCACGTGGCTCGGTCTGAGACCAGGCCTCATAATGAGATTAATAATAATAAAAAGCAGAAACAACAAAAAAAAATTTTATTAACACATCGGCTGATTCCCACCAAGGCAGGGTGGCTCGAAAAAGAAAAAAAACTTTCTTCACCATTCACTCCATCACTGTCTTGCCAGAGACGTGCTGATATTACAGTTATAAAACTGCAACATTAACACCCCTCCTTCAGAGTGCAGACACTGTACTTCCCATCTCCATGACTCAAGTCCGTTCTGCCAGTTTCCCTGAATCCCTTCATAAATTTACTTTGCTCACCCTCCAACTGCACGTCAAGTTTTGAAAACCATTTGTGTCCATTCACTCCTATCAAATGTGCTCACGCATGCTTGCTGGAAGTCAAAGCCATACGCAAACAAAACCTGCTCTACCCCCTCCCTCCAACCGTTCCTAGGCCGATCCCTACCTCGCCTTCCCTCCACTAAAGATTTATACGCTCTCGAAGTTATTCTATTTTGTTCCACCTCTCTACATGTCCGAACCACTTCAACAACACCTTCCCAGAACTCTGGATAATAGTTTTCGTAATCCGGTACCTCCTCCTAATTTCCAAGCTATGAATTCTCTGCTTTATATTCACACTACACATTGCCCTCAGACATGACATCTCCACTGCTTCCAGCCTTCTCCTTGTTGCAATATTCACCACCCATGCTTTAAACCCATATAAGAATGTTAGTAAAACTATACTCTCACAGTCCCCTCTTTGATTCCACGGACAAAGTTCTTCATCTCCACAGATTCCTAAGTGCACCTTTATCCTTTCCCCTCATCATTTCTATGATTCAACTTATCCTTCATATACCCATCTGCTGATAAGTCCTCACCTATATATCTAATACATTCATCAGCTCAATGCTCTCTCCCGCCAATCTGATATCCAATCTTTCGTCACCTAATCCTTTTGTTATCATCATCACTTTACTCTTCCCTTTCTTCACTATTAATTTTCTTCTTTTTCATACCCTACCAAAAACATCCACCAACCTCTGCAACTTCTCTTCAGATTTTTCCAAAAGCACAGTGTCATCAGCAAAGAGCAACTGTGACAACTCCTACTTTGAGTTAGATTCTTTGTCTTTTAGCCCCACCTCTCTCGCCAGCACCCACGCATAGAATACTTTTACAACCCCCATCTATAAAATATTGAACAACCATGATGACATCAAACATCCTAGTCTAAGGCCTACTTTTACTGGGAAATCTCGCTCCTCTCCAACATACTCTAACCTGAGCCTCACTATCCTCGTGAAAACTCTTCACTGCTTTCAGCAACCTACCTCTTATTCCATACACCCGCAGCATCTGCCACACTGCCCCCCTATCCACCCTGTCATATGCCTTTTCTATAAATGCCACTAAAACCTCTTTACTCTTACGTAAATACTGTTCACATATATATTTCTCTGTAAATACTTGGTCTACACACCTTTCCTAAAGCCTCCTTGTTCATCGGTTACCGTACTCTCCATCTTACTCTTAATTCTTTCAATAGTAACTCTACCATACACTTTACCAGGTATACGCAACTGACTTATTCCCTTACAATTTTTGCACTCTCTTTAGTCCCTTTTGCCTTTATACAAAGGAACTATGCACGCTCCCTGCCAATCCCTCGGTACATTACCTTCTTCCAAATATTTATTAAATAATAGGACCAACCACTCCAAAACTATATCCCAACCTGCTTTTAACATTTCTATCTTTATTCCATCAATCCCAGCTGCCTTACCTCCTTTCATTCTACTCACTGCCTGACGAACTTCCCCTACAATCACAACTGGCTCTTCCTCACTCCTACGAGATGTTATTCCTCCTTGCCCTATACACGAAATCATAAAATCACAGCTTCCCTATCTTCATCAACATTTAACAATTCCTCAAAATATTTCCTCCATCTTCCCAAAACCTCTAACTTCTCATTAAATAACTCTTCTCTCTTATTTTTAACTGTCAAATCCATTCGTTCCCTAGGATTCCTCAGCTTATTAATCTCACTCCTAAACTTATTATTATTTTCAACAAAATTTGTTGTTAACATCTCACCCACTCTCTCATTTGCTCTCTCTTTACATTGCCTTTTCTAAAATCCCTTACTACTTCTTTATATCATCATTCCACAAATCGCTCTTAATCCCTCCCACACCCACTTCCTGTGACCACAAAACTTCTGCTGAACACTCTAACACTACATTCTTAAACCTACCCCTTACATTTTCGACCCCATTGCCTATACTCTCACTAGCCCATGTATCCTCCAATACTTGTTTATATCTTACCGTAACTGCCTCCTCTTTTAGTTTATAAACCTTCATCTCTCTCTTACTTGCTGCTTCTATTTTCTTTGTATCCCATCTAGATTTTACTCTCACTGTAGCTACTACTAAAACAAGTGATCTGATATATCGGTGGCCCGTCTATAAACACGTACATCCTAAAGTCTATCAACAGCCTTTTATCTACCAACACGTAGCCCAACAAACTACTGCCGTTACGCCCTCCATCATGTCTTGTATACTTATCCTCTTTTTCTTAAAATGTGTGTTACATATAAGTAAATCCCTTTCTATACAAAGTTCGATCAATGGGCTACAATTATCATTTGGGTCCCTTACCAAAATTACTCTCTGATTTGGATCAAAATTTCCCAGAATCTCTCTCCCTCCTCTACAGTCCTCTCTTCTCCAGGTGCATACACGCTCATTATGACCCACTTTTCGCATGCGACCTTTATTTTAATCCACATAATCCTTGAATTTTTACATTTATATTCCTTCTTCTTCTTCCCTAAGTGATTTTTCAACATTATTGCTACCCTTTCCATAGCTCTCTCTCAGATACTCCTATCTTAATCCCATTTATTTCTCCCCACTGAAACTCACCTACCCCCTTCAGCTTTTTATGCTTAGGGCCAGGATATCCAATTTCTTTTCATTCATAACATCAGAAATCATCCTTTTCTTATCATCCGCACTACATCCACGCACATTCAAGCATACCAGTTTTATAAAGTTGTTCTTCACCTTTTTAGTCATGTATACAGGAGAAGGGGTTACTAGCCCATTGCTCCCGGCATTTAAGTGTCTCATACTACACGCATGGCTTACAGAGGGAAGATTCCTTTCCACTTCCCCATGGATAATAGAGGAAATAAAGAGGAACAAGAGCTAGAAAGAAAAAGAAGAAAAACCTAGATGTGTGTATATATATGTTCGCATGTGCATGCCTGTGTAGTGTGACCTAAGTGTAAGCAGAAGTAGCAAGATATACCAGTTATCCAGCGAGTTTTGAGACAGAAACAAGACACCAGTAATCCTGCCATCATGTAAAACTGTTACAGGTTTGTGTTTCACACTCACTTGGCAGGACAGTTGTACCTCCCTGGTACTACAGCTGATTGACATTAATTATCTATCATTAAAGATAAAAATGCTTATAATAATATTAATTACTTAAAGTGTGAGAGGAAAATGTCAATGAAGCATTTAAGTGACATGAAAAATTTAGAAAAAGAGGCCTAAATTATATTAAAAAATATAAAAATACAACTGTTGTGAGGCACAGGATGTTCTGAGCAGTGCATTTCCTCCAGAGTGCATATATCAGAGTTTGCTATAATTCCACGTACAGTCGATAATCTTTAAACCCTGATAATTATTTCCAGCCGACAGCCTTGAGCACTGATTACACTGGTCTGCGTTTGGAATGTTTTTAATTTTGATTTTTATTCATGGTTGCGATCTTACATATTCTTGGGCTGCTGATTGTAAATATCTAAGCCATTTTGCTTTATCATGTAAGGATTTTGAATAAAATACAAATTAATGATAAAAAAATGTGATTTTTTAATAAATTGTTAATTAAAATTAGACAAGTAATCATGGAAAAACACATTCTGTTAGTTTTAAGAACATATTAATTCCAAATCAACATGAATCAAATCAAATGATTTTATTAAAAAAATATGTTTCTAATGGTTAGCGTACATATTGAATCTAAGGAAGGAGAACCACTTTGATTTTCGCTTGTGTTCTATATCGAGACCATTACGTTTCAATGACCAGCAGTAATCCACCATCATAGTGGCCCGGTGGCCTGGTGGCTAAAGCTCCCGCTTCACACACGGAGGGCCCGGGTTCGATTCCCGGCGGGTGGAAACATTTCGACACGTTTCCTTACACTTGTTGTCCTGTTCACCTAGCAGCAAATAGGTACCTGGGTGTTAGTCGACTGGTGTGGGTCGCATCCTGGGGGACAAGATTAAGGACCCCAATGGAAATAAGTTAGACAGTCCTCGATGACGCACTGACTTTCTTGGGTTATCCTGGGTGGCTAACCCTCCGGGGTTAAAAATCCGAACGAAATCTTATCTTATCTTATCTTATCTTATGGTGACATTCCATTTGCCCTGGTATCGAGTTTCCATGGTGCAAATATCCTGATGGAACCGCTCTCCTTGTTCCTCACTGTAGTCCCCACAATTGTTGGGAAAATAGTCAAGATGTGATGCAAAAAGTGTATCTCTACACTCATTCTAGACCAAAGTTGTAGGAAACTTGAAATCAGGTATTGGATCATATTTTCTTATACTGGGTAGCTCCTGCTTCCAAGGAAGTTGTGGACAATCTGCTTGAATGCAAATCAGGCATTCACCTCGACACCTGTTAAATGCTTCATAAAAATGCTTGTCCTTCATCAATTCCTGAATTTGGCTGCCTTCACTTATACGAGGAAACTTTGAAAGCAGTTCCATTCTTGTTCAAGGCCTTCACAAAATTTTTCATAAGCCCTAATTTGATATGGAGTGGTGGCAGCAGAACTGGAGTCAACTAGTGGCACAGTTTTCACGTTGTGATTTCCGGGTAAGAAGCTGGTTCTTGGTGGCCAGTCTTTTTGTTCATAGTGCTGGCTTTCTGCCCTACTATCCCAAAGAAACAGAAAACAGGGATACATGAAGACCTAGTAGGAAAGCAATAGCTTGTCAATCAAAAATGAGAAAATTCTGATTCTGGTAGTTGATTGGACACTATGGCCAATTGGCACAGATGCAGCTGTGTTGCCATTGTTGATAAATATAGCCTTTAAATTTCTTTTAGAAGAATCAATGAAGAATCTCCTTCCATCTTCTTTGTTTGACATCCCCATGTGTTCAATAACGCCAGAAATATTTGTACAGAAAACTAAAGTTTCCTTAGTTAAAGAACTGAGTGAATTCCGCTTCACGATGACAGTACCAAGCAAATGTTGTTCCAGGAGCTAGAAGCCTGTGTTCCTTCAGTCTAAAGCCAAGTTACTGTGCAGTTTCTTTTGGAATGTTAAGTCCTCTCACAAAGTCAATGAGCTCAACTTGGTTGAAGGGTTTGGGATCGTCATTCATTGGTGGTTGATAGTCTGCTTCCATCTACTTAGAATCACTGGTATCAGACTGTGATGAAATTTGCCATGTCTCAGGTGGCACGGGTACTGGAATATCTTGAGAGTGTTGAACAGACCTTACTGCTGAAGGTGGCACGGGTACAGGAATATCTTGAGAGTGTTGAACAGACCTTACTGCTGAAGGTGGCACGGGTACAGGAATATCTTGAGAGTGTTGAACAGACCTTACTGCTGAAGGTGGCACGGGTACAGGAATATCTTGAGAGTGTCGAACAGACCTTACTGCTGAAGGA
Source organism: Cherax quadricarinatus (assembly GCF_038502225.1). Taxonomy (NCBI): domain Eukaryota; kingdom Metazoa; phylum Arthropoda; class Malacostraca; order Decapoda; family Parastacidae; genus Cherax; species Cherax quadricarinatus. Next base: position 78,611 of record NW_027196747.1, read on the forward strand.
ATATTTGAGCATATAATTCGATCTTTAGGGAGGGGAGAACGTTTTTGAAGTGATAAATAAACATTGAAAAATTATGGTGAAAAATGTTATTTTACCGAAAAATAGTGCATAATTCTGGCAACATATTGATGTAATCAGATTGTTTCTATCGTATTTCTAATTATGTTTTTCCCTAAATGTAATTTTTTTGTTCTTGCTCTCATAAAAAAGACATGATGGCAATTAGTAATTTTTTTCTCTCTCTCCAAAAATTATGATTTTTATGATTGTTTCAATTAAAATACACTACATAGCAACATCTCTGAGGACTCCATTCAAGTGCAGGGACTCATGACAGTTCAGTCGCCTGTGGGGTGTCAACAAGTTTCTGAGGTCTGCAACAAGCTGAGATTTGGTGCGCCGTAATCCTAGAGCTTTACAGAAAACAACATATGAATAACTCACATATAAGTTATTGATAATGCATTCCATTTTTTTGTGAAAAGCATTAATAGGATTGTCATGATTTTTTGCATTCGTTATTGAGTAGTGATGGTTCTACTAACAACCAGAGACGATCTGCGATATTTTTTACTGCTTTGTTTTTATTGATTTTTTTCCCCCTCCAAAAAAAAAAATCACAAATTTCAACATCTTTTTATGGAATATGTTGACAATTTTGCTCAAACAGCATAGTGTTAATAATTATCTTGCCTTTAACTTACATCTAATGTTAACTAGAGTATTGTACATCTTCCCAATTTTGTAGAAAAATGAAAGTTTTGTGCCCTATAAAATTTTGCACAATTATTTTTTGTCTAACTTAAAGGTAAAAAGTCACTACAAACAGAGTGTGTAGGTTTTAAAATGTTGTATAAATCACTGTGAAAATCCCATTGAAATTTGACCACCCTCAAAAAATAAAAAAGAAAAAGAATGATTTCTCTCGCCCCCCTTTCCCCTCCTTTAGTCTTCTTGTTGAATCCAGCTACCTTAGTCATTCAAAAGTATCAGTCATCATGGTGGTTCATCTGCTCCCGCCATACCACTGGTACTCCATAGGGCATACAACTCTTGGAAGCTTTGTGTGGTGCAAATGGTTTGTCCTGGTCTCCAAGTTCACAACCAAAATAAGCAAAGTAGCAGCACTTCAGTAAAGGTGTAATGTTGCTCTGGGAATCTGAATTCCCAGAGCAACATTGAATTGCCCGCAGACATAGCAAAATATGTGTGGTGAACTTATGCAGCCTCTAGACATATTAATAATCTGATAAAGGAAAATATA